>NW_025052715.1:0-10618 GCF_019279795.1 Protopterus annectens | reverse complement strand
GTTTTATGTTAGCCCGCATTTTCCTCGAGGATATGAAGTCTGAAATTTGAATGTATGTCATTATTAAGTGACTTCAATTCTCTGTAGTGTGCTAGGAACTTGGTTAAGTTAGAAGGAACAGACTGAAAATATGAGACAAAATCTGGATATTCTGAAATCTGGACGGTTGAAGTGCGTCTAGGCTAGTACCAGGCATATTGAGGAACATGACAATGCGATTGGATTAGTAATCTTCATTATGAGAAAAAGGATCTCAATCTGTAGAGTCTTAAAGTAGCCATACAAAAAAAATTTAGGTATCAATCAGACTGAGAAGAGAAAGAAGTTTATTAGTGCATTTTGATATATTTATTTACACTTTTAGAGCAATGTGATCTATATGTACTACAGAATTGAGATTGCAGCTATTAGAGTATAAAAATCAGCCTACAGTATACACTAGATATATGTACGATAACCAGCAAGCCAGACACACAGAACATGTTTAGTGATTTCTGGTCCATTTTTTTCATAATGCTTTTTATTGAGTAAAATTTCTCACAAGAATTATAATATGCACATAGACAAACCTGAACACATAAATTAATACACAGACACACAATTTGTTTCAGAAAAAAATGACAAGCATTACAAAGGAAATACTGTCTTGAAAAAAAAACTGAATAAAACTTAAACTTAAGTAAACTATCCCTATCAAAAGGAAATACCTCAGACTTAAAACTTAAAATTAGAAAAACTCACTCCAGAAATATTGATAACTCCTCCCGGTTCATGAACCTTCGCCGAAGCCAGCATAGCGTCGGCGTTATAACGCTAAATATGGCTGTAGCGATTCGGTATGGTGAATTCCACGTGCACTACCGGCTGCGCCCGGACCGTCCCGCCCAGCGTAGGTAGCAAAACACACTGTGTCGGTGTTACCATGCAAATATGGGGGCAAATAGCGATCCGCGAAATTAAGCGCGGGGCGTAGCGTAAGAGACGCGACAATGTAAACCACGCGGTTTACATTTACCCAAACATACCGGAGGAGTGGCGGAAGGCTGTCAAAGTCCGGGTATCGCCCACTAGGTGCAATATGCCAATGTGGAAAGGCACAAAGGAATGTCAAAAGAAAATATGCACAAAATGTAAAAAATGACATAAATGTAAGCACGTCGTGAAAGAACAACAGACCCCGGGGACATGCACAGAAGTTGTAAAGCAATGAAATAATATGACAATGTCCGAAAAGAGCAGTAGAACTAAATCAGTTGCACAGCCACCACACACCATGATATGTATAAGCTGCAACTAGCGCAATGGTTTGTCAAGGGTGGTGGGGTGTCCTTGCGCCCGTAACCGGTGATAGTCAATTCCATGCAAATGGGGCAGATAATAGTGAATCGCCATGACGCCAGGCGTAAGGATGGAACAAGCGGTAGCGGTACTACACCGGAGTGGCCTACACGAGATACATGTCAACCACAGAGGGTGTGCCACTGTGGGAGGAAGGATATTGGGACAGCAAATCTGGAGCACATGCACATCCACAGCATCAGGACTGGCGTGTTGGGAAATAGATGCGCTGAGGTACGAATGCGCGTGCAAATGCATGTGCACGAGGGATGACTCGTTCCCTAAGAAACCAGTCATGTGGCGGCCTCACGGCAACAACCAGGGATATAGGAAGGTAATGGAGGCCTGAGAAATCTGAGCTTGAAACCAAATGGATCCGTAACGTTAACACCAATCAATGCAGGAAGGGCAAACGCGGCGGCTGATAACTCTGCATACGAACTCCTGCAGAAACGGAAGGGGAGGCATATGGGTGCAAAGATAGTGGGGATGTAGTAGAAATGCAAAAGGCAAAGAACCGAAATAGCACAGCCAAGTACAGAGTAGCATAACTGCGGCCGCAGATAAAATGCATCATATGACATGTGCCTGCAGGATGCGGTAATGTATGAATGCCAGGCGAAGGAAGCAATGCAGGCAACTGTATTGTAACACTACAGGCAGTACAGTTGCAGCTACTGGCGTAAAACCGCGAGTAATCCGTGAATCGACGCCTGAACACGCAATGACATCACCGGGTATACGGCACAACAGTATTAAATGTGAATGCACAACACACAAGCGCGATTTCCCAAAGCGCACCGTAGGGTGTAAACAGGCAGAACTTTTAATATGTGGGTGCGCGCGGCGTGATGCATGGGTATGTAGCGAGACAGGCGGAGTTGTGGAGGGTGGTGCCGACAGCGACAATGAGCCTCACAGGAGAAAGGAGAGTGTTCAGACCAGGTGACCTACCAGGGCTGCGAGACCTGGAGATAGTAGAAGCGCTGGGTGGACAGGGACACGTTACAGCAAATAGTGGAACTGTGCCCGGCCGCGCCTGAAGGCAAGAGACAACAGAGGGGAGCCCATCCCAGTGGACACAAGGTATGTGTGAGCTTGCGAATACGGCTACGGGTACCACTTTCAAAGGCCAACCGGGGACATAATGGGCATCACAGGCATCAGCATCAGGGTACTACACCAGTTCCTGGATGCTATGTTACCACATGCCCATGGTACATAAAGTACCCACATCTCAGGAGGAGTTGGCTAGCAATGTCTTGCCCGCTTCCACCGTGTGGCTGTCTGTGGAGGTCCTGGGTCTGCGATAGACTGTCTGCATACATAGAAATTAAATCACACCACCGGGGAGCAGGGTGAGCGCTACATAAACCGCAGGGATACCCTCCATCAATTGCCAGATTAGGTATTGTGCAATGTGAGACATTATTATGGATGTGTGCTGACAGCCCTGGGCTTCCCGACTCCCATATCTGGCATGCCTCACAGCTGTATCAGGTATTAACCAGAGGACATCACACAAGGTCCTGTGTGGGGATGCTGACACTGAACCGTGGTTGATGACACCCATCAGGGAATACACACACACACATGCAGAAACACCATAATAGACACACGCACAAACTAGAATAATCATAGGCGTGTGTTCGGGATGTTGAAATCACGGTTCGATTGCTTGGATACATCGGTGGAACCTTGCAGTACTCTCAGGCACAAGTGCCCACATATTCATAGTATGTTGTATGCTACACAATATGATTCTGCGGAAACAGCTGCTGCAGGGACATAATGCGGAGGGCCACCAAACCCGCCACAACTGCCAGGGCAAGCACAGGCACAGGGCGTTCAGCGCCCATGGACACACTGAGCCAGCCCAGTAGGTGAACATAGGCGTACCAATATGCCTACGCCCTGGCAAAGAGGGAGCTTGCTTATAACACATCGTTGACAGTGTAGAGCCCCATGGACTGACACCTCCTGACCTACACACACAGTAAAATGGACGCCACACAAAGCGTGTCCACCATAATGTGTGTACCGTATGCGGACTGTAATGAAACTCAACAAAACACAGCAGACACCGCACCCAACAGCCAGCAGAGCATGGAGCGTAACACCTCAGCATGCGCGGTTCTACAGCACTGCAGGCGTGGCCGCTGTGCTGCCACTGCTCGCTTGCCAAGTGAGCCACGCGCCACTCATGTGCATACACAGATCACGAAATACACATGTGGTACACATGTGAAAGCCTGTATACGCATACACAGATATAAAAGTACAACAGGGTAATATGGAACCCAGGGATGCAAGTTCACAGATAAGTGAGCCGAAATCACCACATAGTAAACATAGTGACAAAGCAACCCGATCATCCTGGAGGGTGGGCAGAGACGGAAATAACGCCAGCCATGGAAATGTTAACCTGCATCAATACATATCGGCGTGTCGGATGGTCACCAGTCAAGTACAGTAACGGGATATGTGAGGGTTACCACCTGTCCACGTTGGCGGACGTTGCTAGACGGTTGTGTCCTGCAAAAACATTGACAAAATGGCAAATGTCCTGAGATTGTGAGGACAAAACTATTTCCATAAGTTCTATACAATCGCATAAAACAAGTGATTTTTGCCGAAGAAACATCTAAATATGATAATAAACAGAATAAGCAACTGTAATGCTACAGGTTTGTATCCTGTCAAAAAGTGGTGCTGTCCTTTGTACTGGCCGTGGGTATGTGTTTGCCTTATTGCAAATCTGGCGTTTCCACAGACAATGTCCCACTTTGTGTATTTGAAAGGTGGCAACCCTAGATGGCAATAGTGTCATCCATGGGATATGAGTCTTGAGGAGATACACGCCGCCACCGATCTGACCAAAGTGGGTATTGTGGCCTGCAACCGTCGGTCGCAGCGAGCGCCACCAGTGAAGTGTCACGACATGAGGCGATACCTCATTTGGGGTGTAAAACAGTTCATATTTCTCGCAGTTCCTCAAGTTCCACATTGAAAATGTCTGTCAAAACATCCATTGTTAGGAATGTATATAAATGACATCCTGGTAAATAGAATGTACTCATATTAATTCATTAAAGGTTTCACTGTAAGTAAATCAGCAAATAATCATCAACCTAGAGCTACTGCTTCAAGTTGTCACTATACCATTACCATGTGTTCCACATTATGCCCATTTGTTTCACATTACTACTGTGTGTGTTCCTCACTCTGGAAATAGGTTGGCAACCATGGCGGCAATATGTGTATGTGAGGTAGGGTTGTCGTGTGTTCCGCTGTGTGTGTGTAATGTGTGTGCCAGTGTAAAATGTGTATATAGATGACATGTCACAGGCGGAGTGTAATAACAAGTGAGCATACAGTACAGGAACCATAGGCGTATGTACAGCAGTACCCACAAAGTAGTGACATCTCCAGTGGCTATGCGTGGCGGCGACAAAATGATGCCATGGGGAAATGTCCCAAAGTGTACCACAGGAACCCATAGCCATCAGGAGATACAAAGAGACATGTACCAAACCATGACCGTATGTATGGCGGCCATAAGGTGAGACTCCCACGGTCCGTCGGCGTTACACAGCATCAGGCATGTGCAGTAATGCGAGAGATGTGCTATCCCGGCACCCGATCGTGAACGCCACGGTCCCGTAAATACCGCGGTGTTCCGACCATGGTAAACAAAGCACCGCGAATAGGAGGCTACCGGTAACATACAGGCACTTAGTACAGGACCACATTCACGTAACTATCAGCGACAAAATGCCAATGGATAGCTGAGCGCGAGGGCGAACATCCCGCCAGATATACCAACCCATGTGAAGGAGGAATCGTGCAGGAAGCACACATACAAGGCGACACCGACAGCTACGACATCAACAAAACAAACATTCGGAACAACAGACAGGTAACCTGCAGCTCCCCAAGCAGGGATGGAACACCGCACTTACAAACATATCTAGTATGTATAAATGCAAGACTCACACCATTTGCGTACACCCACATCCGCCAGATATGCCCCATTGCACATATCAAAGGGATAACAACTAAAACCGTAGCAAAACACATGCTACAGGCAGTCAATGACAGCTGCATACCCACAAATAAGCTCGTGGGAAATCTACTAGCAGCTGAGTGCATCCTTGCATCCGCTGTGTACAGGAAAATAACAGCTATGCAGCTACACATCTGAATGCTAGCCATACGCCATGACAGACGTACGCCAGGAACCACGGAGACCCTCATGTCGGGCAATCATCAACATAACAACAAATATCACCACATACCCAACACACACAATCCACGGCTAACACCACGAAATCGTTACCCGACACCACACATAAATGGAGCCGCAGTCACACAAACATGATACATAATACATACCATCCTCAAAGGTATTGCACACAACCATGACGGCCAGCCCACGGTGTACAATAGAACCATGGCCTAGTGCCGACAGCGTGAAAACGTAATCTGAAAGGAGGGGGATCACCGGTGATATCGCGATAAAGTACACACCGAGGAACAGCTATATTGGCCTGAATTAACCCACACTTGTGTACCTCAGGTGACCCGGCCAGATATAAGGAAGAGACTCCCCTGGATATTCAAACCTAATGTGTTCACATTAAAATTTAACAAACGTGAATACAGAAGGAGAAAAAAGTGAAATAGAGTACTTAACATGCAGAACCAAAGGCCGGAAGGTATAGTCGCAATCACCACGACATGTACTAATGTACTGTAACGCCGCATAATGCGTGATAGCGACCTAATCTTGCAAGCTACAGTATGTGAGAGCGGTGTGTGTGTGTAGGTAAAAGATACCTGGGTTCCATGGTAGGCAGAGAGAGGCTAAGGTTGGATATGTAATGCTAAAACGCTGCGCGGCATACTCAACGACTGTGTGGACAACGTGTGTGCACAGCAGTGGGACAACATGTAAACACCCGGGATAACCCTGGCAGGTCCGACTTGCCACCCTTTCAAAAGGCCAAAGTGGGAAATCGTCGGACACACCGCTTCCCCAGATGTTACAGGTGGACACATACCCATGGTCAGTGGCCAAAGTTTAGAACTCTACTCTTTTTGCATAAAGAAAAGTGTAGTCCTTGTAGCAGTTCAGTTGCTTATTGTGTGTCTTGTAACAGTTAGGAATGTACATACATAAATAAATTATGTTATGCAACTCTTACACATAAGCATAAGAATGGGATATACATGATGTCCCACAATCACAGGACATTTGGGCCATTCTGTGATACATCTTTTGTCAGGACACAACTGCCCAAGGAGGGGACTACTGGTCCCGCTTGCAAAGTGGCACAGGTGGTAACCCTACCCCAGGTCTGGCCATAGGGTTGCAAACATTGAGTAGGGAACAATGCCACCTCACCCACGCCGATGCTGGCAGTGGATATCCAACAATGAAGTGCCACAGCAGAGGATAGGACATTTATGTATAGTGTCACAGCACACATGTGCATGGGCATATACCGTCGATGTCATACGGATAATGTGCGACGACGGCGTGCACCTATCCTTGGTGACGCAGTAGGGGGCGACTATGTCAATTATGTAATGCAAAGCTGGCATGATGGATATGTTCTAAATCATAGACAGTATCACAGGCATAACATGCGCCAGCGGAGGCGATATTGTATTATATACATACACACAAGATATGTATGGCCTGCACATATGGGACAATGTAGTAGCAGAATAGGTACCGGAAATGGGAACAGCAAGTGACATCAGCGTTCCATAGCGGGTGCAATGTGTTGCCACAATGATGTCCAGCAGGGGCCGTGTGTGAAACACATGTGCAATGTACACCAGTACTGACCACGCCCCCATGGTGAGTGTCCACTGAGCAGCAGAACTGGATGTCCAACTGTCATGTGTCACCATATACAGTACGTCCGCTGTGGTGGTACCATGGGTCTGTATCACCCTACCAGCAAGGCAGCTATCACATGACTAGTGACACAGGTGTGCCCACAGCATGGGATATTGCACAGGACCTATGTCCCACAGCATGGTGTGTCGGTCTGTGGATGTCACACAGAGCGCCCGGGCTGAGCAATGTGGCGTGGCCATGCACACATGCAGGACACTCCTCCCCCCACCCACTGCAAGCGCCATGTAGGAGTACTACATGCATCAGTACTATGGAGAACATGGCATGGCAGAGTACATTACACCCTGTGTTAGTGGCATGCAGGTGAGCACAAAGATGTGTTACAGCCATCGTTGCATATGTAAACTGTCTGAGCC
Organism: Protopterus annectens; assembly: GCF_019279795.1. Lineage (NCBI taxonomy): Eukaryota > Metazoa > Chordata > Ceratodontiformes > Protopteridae > Protopterus > Protopterus annectens. Next base: position 2,992 of record NW_025052715.1, on the reverse strand, counting down.
GGCACAGAGCACAGCATGACTATACTGAGACATGTAACGTTATCCATTGTGTAAGGTACACCACACATGTGTTATTGTAACCACGACCTGCGTGTACATGTGTGTATAGCACAGGTACAAGGAGGCACCCAAGGTATCAGCTAGACATACGGTCCAGAAATGTGTAGTCCTGCACATGTGTGCCACGCCATGAGCGTAATATGGCAACCACAGCACCATGTGGGCCATGTGTGTCAGCCACACATCAACCATGTACAACGTGATATGCCTGTATAGGGACAGTATCCATGTGATACACACCGCACGACTGTCGGTATGCAAAGGTGATGTGTATACTATGTGTGATGTAAACTGATGCAATGATATCTACATGATATATCTACACTGACACCTGTATGGGTAATAGCAACATGATAGGATGAGCTAGAATGCCTTGGGTATGTAGAAGTGGTTATGTGTAGGCATGGCACAGTGCTGTGTGACAGCAGGTGGTGTGCGGTAATGCAAATGCAGGCATGAGGGCCACATGTCTGAGGCACAGTGCCACCGTCCCTGAAATGTTTGTAGTTAAGCATGAATACCTGCTACTGTGTGAACTGTACAGAAGGCACATGGGCGTATGCCGATACATAAGTGCGATGTGATGCTGGATGGCCTGTCCAATAGCATAAAGTGGAATGGTGCTGAAGAGACAAGAAGCGGTTTTGTGTCTGATGCTTGATACCCTCATACCACCCCAACCACCCATGCAATAATATGACAGGTGGCCAGCATGGAGATGTGGTGTGCTGTATGGCGCTGAAACTAACAAAGAGGTGCCAGGAAAGGAGCATGCAGGTAGTCAATGAGTGTGTAGTGAAGCATGTATGTGTCAAGATGTGGCCCAGTGCATACTGAATAGCCCAGTCATGGGTGTAGAGATGCAGCCCCATACGTGCAATACAGTACCATCCATGTGTAGTGTGATAGATGTGGTAGTGGTGGTCAGGGTTTTCGCGCGTACATAGATGGGCTAGCAGTCACCAGCGTGTGCTGCTGAGACATGTAACAGCCGAGGATGGCGGGACCACAACAACCTCTGGCCGGTTGGAGGTGACATATTGGGACTGTGTTCCCAGACATAACACATACATACCAGTACTATGTATGTGTCCACAGGGTTAATACAATGTCCAGCCAAGTTGGAACCCCTGGTAGTGGTGAGAGTGTGTATTGTTGGTAGGTACCCATTGGCAAGGATGCAGCAACATCTGTCGTCAATGCCTGCATGACCGTGGTATGCTGCATTGAATGTGGATGTAGTCAAACAGCAGAGACATGTACCACCACACTGCGTGAGGCTGCAATGTCTGGCAGTCATGTTTAGGTACCTAGCTGTGGGTGTATGTTACACCAGCGGACACACCACCGACTGCATCAAGTGACACACAGAAAGCACACACAGGTGAACAAAACTGTGCAACAGCCTGCACATGTGCCCTTGTACGTGTGCATGGAACAGAATACCTCTGTGGCGTCTGTGAAAATGCCAGCTCCACCATGTCAGTGTGGAATAGCATGGTCCCTACCAGTGTGTAAATGTAGCAGAAGTGCACTGTGATCACTGTTGGCATAGGCACATAGACTGTCCATCGGATGGGGTGCGGGGTGCCATGCCATCAACTACCTCTGTCAGTGGATGTCAGTAATACCGGCTGTAGTGTGTATGTACCATGCATGCTGCTATGGTTGTGTGTTTAGGGTGTGGCTAGCAGGGATGGTAAGCATGGATGTTCAGCAAACAGAGGGGGGAGGTGTGTAGGCCTAGCATACAGACACATGGAGGTTTGGTGCATGCTGAGGGTAGTGTAGGTATGGTATGTGTCGTGTAATGTGTCACCCAGCTATGCGTACTGCATGGCCAAGCATGTGTGGGTACGTGGGAGTCCATACTAGGGAAGGGCGTGTTGCTGGCAATACATAGCAGTAGCAACTGTCCTAGGTGCAATGTACAGCATGCCAACCCGACTGGCATGTAACCTGTGGTGTACAGTGTCTTCACTGTCGCGTGTCACAATGTGCGTAGTGGCCAAGAATGGGTATCTGAACATGGACTACCTATGATGCAATGTGTCATGGGAAAATACAGTATGTGTGTAAATCACGGTGTGGTGTGGGAACCACCCACCCGTGTGTGTTGCAGTCCAGGTATGTGCCTGGGAGGTATGATCTGTGTACAATCTGGACTGGCAGGTGTGCCGTGTAGGGCATGGAGGCAGGTCCCAGGCACTGTAGATAAATGACATGTGTCCTGTATTGTGTGTGCAGTGCTAGTGTACAGCACAGTGGAGGGTGTAAGCATTGTCACACATCACTGCATGCTGTGCCTACCTGTGACAGCCCTGCCGGAGACAGACATGTGACACCGCTGCACAGGCAGCATAGCATGTGAAGATGTACATGTGGGCTGCACACCTTAGCCAGATGTCCACACGTCATGTGTGCCACGGTAGTGTGGTTGAACACGACTATCAGACTGGACAAACAGCACATGCCTGCATAACAACAGTATGACCATAGTCAACAGTCCCAGTGACAGAGTAGGCCAATGTAGACTATCCCTGCATGCAGACCACTGGCTACTGGACACCTGGCTAGACACACACCTGGACGGTTAATTCACCATTGAGCCATCACATGTCCACGTCCATGTGGGCCATACAATGTCATCACAGGGTGGTCACAATAGCAGGTGGCAAGGCAGACACGGTGTACCAGGTGATGTGTCATGTGTGCATATGTTGACTAGCACAGCCGTTCACATGTCTGCAACATACTGGTGCACGATGTATACTGTTACATGATGAATGGAACTGCACTGTCACCCACTACAGGGCCAGCTGGCACAGGTGTGGTATGACTGGTGTAACCCATGTTTGCACAGGATACACACTGCTGTTGTAGGCAGCCATGCTGGTGGCCACCAGTGATATATGCAGTGGTCATACAAAAA
>NW_025052714.1:0-10833 GCF_019279795.1 Protopterus annectens | reverse complement strand
GGACTACTCTCAAAGGGGTAACTAATTCATGGAATAAGATGAAACTGGATTTTAAAACTATGTTGGAAATAAGGCAGAAAGACACATGGGTAAAGGGTAATATAAAATATATAGAAGGTTTTGAAAAAGAAACCATTGCAGACTAAAAATGTGAATTTTTCAAATTAGGAACAGGAACAGTTAAGAATAGTTGTGGATTGCCAATAAAAAAATAAGCAAGCATTTAGATAATATTCATGAGTTCATAAATAATAATGATAGGGAATTATTTTGTGATAATAATCGCAAAGTGCAGAAACTTTTAGCACAGTGATTAAGGCAAGAGAAGGCAGAAAGAGTGGCAGCCAAACTCATAGACTGCATGACAAAATGTTGTTGTTGTATCTTTCGGCTTTTCCCGGTCAAGGGTCGCCACAGCGGAACTCCGGTCCGCTAATGATTGGCAGTAGATTTTACGTACCGAGTTGCCAGCCCTGACGTACAAGGTACGCCCATTCATGCATGTCTCCACACAGAAAAAAATAAAAAATCAGATTCCAATGATATGATGAAGACATTTCAGAAATTTTCTAAAATTGTATATAAATTAGAGGAATGGGGAATCCAGGAATAAATACATGGAAGATTTAGATATGCCAGTGCTATAGGAAGAAAAGGCTCAGCAACTGGGAGTCCTGATAGCTAAGGAAAACATAAAAAACTGTGATGTATAGTCAGTCTGCAGAGAAATCTGCAAGAACAGATGGTATTCATGTAAAATCTGGAAGGGAAAATTTTAATAAACATTTAGAAGGCATTTCTCAATAATCTTGAAAGAGGTAGAAGTTATCTTGTAGGAAAACAGTGGTGACAGTATTACTAAAAGAGGGAAAAGACCTTGCAGACCCTGCATTGTAAAGACCAATAATGTTACTTTTAAATCAAAATTATATAAAGTGGTTTCATGGAAGGGCAGACAGACATTCAATAATATTAATAGTACAATGATGATGCAGAGGGGATCAGAAAAAAATATATATATATTGTCTGTGGGTTTGGTTGCAGGGAAAGCATTCAACATAGTTTGCTAGGAATTTATGAGTAGAGCAATGACAGCACTTATATTTCCCAGTAAAATAACAGACTTGATAAGGAGAATAACAGAAGTTTTACCAGATGGCACAGAGGTTATGGTTACAATATACAGTTCTTGTGCTACAGGATTTGCCTCCTCTGTGACCTTGAATAAGTCACTTAGTTATTGCTCTTGAGTCACCCCTGAAAAGGGAGTGTGCAAACAGTTGGGTCTACCTGGTTAACAAAACAAATAGGATTATTATTATTATTATTATATATGAAGGATCAAAGGTAAGAAAAAAGGTAGAAAAAGTACTTTCTGATGAATATGAGCAAAGGAATCCATTTGTCTTACATTTGGAGTCTTTATTAAAGAAAATAAGAGTTTCACAAATCTAAGGATATACTTGGTGTGGTAGTTGAGAAAACTCACTTTGTTTGCAAATTATTAGTTTCTGTTTGATAGATCCAGAACAGGATTTTCCAGTGTTGGGGGGTATCCTGAGACATACCAAATACAAATGGAGAACACCGACTACTGCTGCAAGTTAGAATTTTTTAATTCTGGTACCTCGGCCTTCGCCTTCTCCTGGAATACATTTTACATAATGCTCCACCCATTTTTATACAAATCTTTTAATTAAATAATTGATGCACCATCCCCCAATTAAGTAGTTACAATCATTTCTTTACTATTTTAAAGAAACAACTTTGGCATTTCTTAAACACAACTATACAACATGTTAACTGGAGAATAAATAACATTCATTTCATAAATACTTATAATAATATGTACATAAATATTATCACTAATAATATGTATACCTATTATTCAATTAATGTTGCCCTTGAAAGCAATCCCTTTTCCCACGTGTTAGACAATATTAAGAAATATGTGAAAAAATTTTGTGTTGGAAAATATATAAGAAAATCCATGAAAATAATCATGAACAAATTCACGAAAATAGTCATGAAAAAATTGTCATAAAAAATTGTCATGAAAAAAATTTTATATAGAAAAAAACAAACACACTACACCTCCATATTCATTCCATTTGGAAACATAGTTTTTAAATTTAGAATGAACCTTGACTCCATCAAAAGTAATTTTTCACGAAAAATGGCCTCATTACCATATACATTAGGTCTACCTAACACACTGAAGACAAAACCATCTGGGACCCCCCCATGATTGTCAACAAAATGTTTTCCTACTGGGCTCTCTAGCCTCTTATGCCTTATATCTCCTAGGTGTTCCAAAATCCTTAATTTAACCCTTCTAGTGGTTTGTCCTACGTACCAATTTTGTCTCTCACAGCCACATCCTATAATATACACAACCCCAGTTGAGTTGCAATTATAAAATTCAGTGGCATTATATTTGACCCCATTGATTTTGCAACCATCCAAGTTCCTAACCCACTTGCACACTTTACATTTTCCGCACCTAAATGAACCCTTTCTAACATCTTCATCCCCTCCACCATTTTTTCTAAAATTCAGAATTTCCCTGAGATTGAAATATCTCTTATAAGAAAAGGTCACCCGTCTCGGAAAGAGTTTTCCTATCTTCTCATCTTCATAAATGATTGGCCAAAATCTATCCACTAGTCCCTTCAAAATTTGAGAAAAATGGGAAAATCTGGTTACAAAAAATATTTTTCCATTAGAATCCTTGATCCCACTGCTATTTTTGTCATGGATATCATAATTTCCAGAGTGCCCAATCCCCCTAAATCTAACCCTATTACTGGACCTTCTTGTGATACCCAACTCACTCTCCACCCTTCTTCTAGCTTTTTTGACACTCATGACAGAATATCCTCTCTCTAATAACTTTCCTTCCACCTTATTGAATTCCATTGGAATCAAGTTCTTTTCTGAAATGTGTCTCCCTATTCTTTTGAACTCACCAAATGGGAGAGAATTAATCAAGGAATCACTATGCATACTGGAAGCATGGAGAAAATTTTCCGCTGCAGTCTTCTTGTAATGAGGTTTGTATTGAATTTTGTCATCCTGGTTCACATAAATTTCTACAATTTCTACATTGGTGCATCAATTATTTAATTTAAAGATTTGTATAAAAATGGGTGGAGCATTATGTAAAATGTATTCCAGGAGAAGGCGAAGGCCGAGGTACCAGAATTAAAAAATTCTAACTTGCAGCAGTAGTCGGTGTTCTCCATTTGTATTTGGTATGTTTTATTGGTGAAGGAGTGGAGGAATCGTGTATTTTGTGGGTATCCTGAGACAGTCTGAAACCTTTTCAGGATATAAAATAAATGAAGATAAAACAAAGGCAATAGAAGGGAACTTTGTGCCCACAGATCACTTAGATGAGCAATGTAGTACTCCTACAAAGACTTATATTTCTCTGAATTTGTGCAGTGCTGATAAAGCAGAGTTAATCTCCTGGCTGTATTGGATTCTATAACCATCTGACATATAAACTGATAAGTATACTTTTTTGCACTTATTTCGTACTGCACAGCAATTATATATTTGCTTTGTTGTTTGTGTCCAATTTGTCTGCACTGTTTGTTTTTCCTGCCCTCCCACCTAAGTGTTGTTGTAGTCTTAAACATGGTGGGTTTGGAATTTCCCACGCCTGCTGTTAATTTGTTTTTAGACACTCCTCCCAGTCCCATCTCATTTGACCACTCATCTGAGTGCAGTGAGATCATTTGGGTAGGACTACCCTCTTAGTTCATTAATCTTGTAATATCTTCTGTTTCCTCCCTCTCCACTTAAAAATAAATGTTACATTGCATTCAGCTGCTTTTACTGTAATTGTGTTCTTCCTACTTTATTATCTTATTTTTGCTTTGCAGTGTGCTCTTAAGTGTTCAAGTGCTTTTATTCTGCTGCATTTATTACTGCTTGTTAGGAGCCTGATTAAATTCATTCCTTATTCTATCATCTTAGTTTTGGTTTTAGCACTTGTGCTTCAAGCCAGTTACTTTACATTTAATAAGGTTCCTGTGGTCTACACTCTTGTGGACAAACCCTTATCAAAACCCTCTCTCCATAAGACCACCCAAGCATTCAGAACACTATGTCTGGACAATTCCCATCTGTTTCTCCTACCAGCCTAGTCAACATGGGCATAGTGAGACAGTGTAGCAACTGCCTCATGTTTACTGACAGCCTTCTTCTCCTAGCACATAATTCTTCTACTTGAGAGAAATACATGTACATCAGTAACCTGGAGTCCATGCTGTCTCGCTCCACAGCCAGTACTCCTGACAAAGAGGAGATTGCCAGCACAAACACCAAACCATGCATATCACATAGCCAAGCACAACACACACACACCTATGCCGAGGTCCTCAATAAAAACTTAGTTAAACAGCAGAGATCTCCAAAACACATTCAGAAACACTCCACATACAACACCAAACATATCACACACAGCAGACAACACACCAGTGTCTCACAAACACAGCACATAAGGCAAAACAATAAACCATCACAGCCCACAAGACATAACAATAAACCAAACATACTAGTCATTGGTGACTCACTTGAGAGACACACTAATGTCCACCTCACCAGCCTTGACAAGGAGAAGGTCACGGTCAGTTGTCTGTCTGATGCCAGAATATGCCACATCACGCATGCACTTAAGTCTCTCCACAACAAGTATAAGTACAACTCTGTCATTGTCCATGTTGGTGTGAATGACTTGAGACGTACCTCCCTGGACTATATGAAGAGAGACATGAATGAGCTCTCTGAGTATGTGTCCCAGGCAGGTATGACCCTAGCCCTAAGCAGCATCCTACCTTCACCAAGAATGATACCACAATACCAACAAAAAGTACTGATGTCAACAATTGACTTCTAGTGTCATACCAAGGGGATTCAGTATCTGTCTGCCTGGGATGACATGGTCAACAGGCCTCAATGCTTTGCCAGAGATGACCTCCACCTGTCACCACTGGGTTTCTGGATCCTGGCCAAGGCTCTCACCAGCCCCCATTGTGCCTTTTTTAGGAAATGTCCCAAAGACAAATCTTCCAACATAAATGATCTGTCAAAAAGCAAATTGAAGGTCATGCTACTTAACTCTAGCAGCCTTAACCTGAAAATGCACTCACTGGAGGCTGATGTCTGTGCGGTCATGAAAACTTGGTTCAGGGCTGCAGAAAGCACCCATGCCTTACCAGGTTATACCTCATTCCACACATTCCAACCCCAAAATGAGGTTGGGAAGACTAAGGGTGGTGGAGTCTCTATCTTCATTAAGGACAGGCACACCTCCAGACTGGGTTGCCAGCATGATGCACTGGAACTACTCCAGGTGCAACTGACAGTTGGTAAGACACCCATCCAAGTTATTGCCAGCTATAGACCTCCCCCTCCATGACTCAGGATACCTATTCCTCTTACCTGGATCTACTTGACTCCATTAAGGTAACCCCTAACACCCTGATCCCTGGTGACTTCAACTACTCTACCACAGACTGGCTGAACTATTTCTGCACTAATGCATTCACTCAATCATTCCTTGACATCGTCAGTTCTAAAACACTAGACCAGCTTGTCTCATCCCCCACAAGGGAGATAACATTCTGGACTTGGTTCTCACCAACATGGGCGACCACTGCACCACTCACATAGTATGTTCTTCCCTGGTGAGATCAGATCATTGGACCGTCTCATTCGAAGTTTCTATCCCCCAACCCCCCCCAACTGTAATCAAGATAAAAAACTTCTCAGAAGCTGACTACAACCTCCTAAGGGAGGGTATCTGTAGCTTCACACCACCACCCCCTACAGAGGGTGCAGACAACTATGCTGAACAGTACATCAATGCAGTATACAAGCACCTATATGACTGCATGGACTCAGCCATACCTAATAGAACTAAAACCTGCTCCTAAAGGAAACATAAACCTGTTTGGTGGGCATCCTCTATCAACAGGCTTTACAACAAAAAGAAGAAACTGCTGTTCAAGTGTAAAAAGGAACATATTTCAAATTGGAAAAAACTCCCTCCTTAGCCTCAACAAGCAAATTAGATCACTAGTGAAAGCCACCAAAGCCAATTATGAATCAAAACTCTCCTCTGAAACAAAGGGAAACCACAAAGCCTTCTTCAGTTACGTCAGGAACCTCCATGGCAAAGCCCAGGTTTGTTCCAAATTAGTACTTAACAGTATCACTTCCACTGATCCTGTTGACTTAGCCAACCTGCTAGCAGATAGGTTCAGTGCAAACTTTACCCCCTGCCCCCCCAAAGGCCCTTTCAGTATCCATGATACTTGCCCCGCACCTCACATCTCCATAGATCAAGTGCTAAGGGCCCTTTCTAAGGCAAATAACACAGCTTCCATGGGACCTGATAGTATCCCAGGCTGTATTCTGCACCATCTCCGGCAAGAACTGGCTTTGCCATTGAGCACCCTATTCAACCCTACCCTAAGTACAGGCTTCATTCTAGCAGGGTGAAGAACTGCCATTGTCATCCCCTTGTACAAAGGTGACACCACTACTGACTCTGGAAACTATCGCCCCATTAGCTTGACAAGTCTGATCTGTAAAGCCATAGAGCGTATTATTATGGATCTCATAGCCAAGGACATAGGCAATCTTCAAGCACTTTACACCACCCAGTTCGGATTCATCAAGGGCAGATCTTGCCTGTTGAACCTGGTTGACTTCTTTGAGACAGTCACCAAGGCCCTGGATGAGGGAAAGTCAGTGCATACTGCTTACCTTGTACAGGCCAAGGCCTTTGACACAGTCCCCCATTTGGGCATCATCAAAAAGTGAACACAACTTGGTGTAAACCCCTATCTCTTCAAGTGGGTGGCCAACTGGCTCACTGACAGGACCCTCAAAGTCAAAATCGGTGCCTTCACCTCCGATAGCAGAACTGTTACAAGTGGAGTTCCCCAGGGTTATGTCCTGGGACCCCTACTGTTTGGCATCTACTTCTCAGAGGTCCAGGCAAAGACAAAAGGCCTGTGGCTGACCAAGTTTGCAGATGACTGTAGATTGGGTTCTGTCAATGACTCCCCAAATGATGTTAACATACTGCAAGAGGGTCTCACAGCAACTAATGACTGATGCCAAAGTCATGGCCTCAAGCTAAATGCAAAAAAATGTATCATCATACCATTCAGGAAAAACACATCCCCTGCTGATTATCACATCAACAGCAAGCCCCTAAGCACACAACCTGTGGTGAGAGACCTGGGCACCCAGGTTGATAACAACCTCACATTCGACCATCATGTAGCGGCAGTGGTCAGAAAAGCCTTTTACTTCATTCATCTCATAAGTACTGTAAAGGGATTGCATCCAGAGAAAAGGAGGTTATTACCTCTCTATACTCCTCCTTCATTAGACCAATAATTGAGTATAATGTCCTGTTTGGTATGTACCTCTCCAAACATCTGCACCAACTGGAAAGGCCACTGAAATACCTCACAAAGAGAATCCATGGCCACCAACACGTGTCCTATGAGGACAGGCTCAAATCGCTACCACTCTATTCAGTATCATATAGCTTGCTCAGGGTTGATCTGTGTCTCACCTACAAGGCAATCTCAGACCCTGCCCTACTAGAGATGCTCCATATCCATAAGTCTAATGTCTCATGCATTACCTGCTCAAAAGGCCTGAATATAATATGCGGCATCAACAAAACCTGCTGGAGAGAAATGTTTGTCACCCAGAGGCTGCCCCATCTCTGGAATAGACTTCCCATACATGTCCAACAGAGCATCTTGCTGATCCTCTTCAAGTGCAACCTTGATAAGTGGATGGGAAACCACAAATTTGTCCCGGAGTTCCATCTGTGTCCCTCAATGACAGGGGTGACAGGTGCTGACTGAGGTTTCTTTTTGTAGATAAACTCTTGGCTAGGCTTGTAAGGGTCCCAGGGCTATTAGCCTAGTAACCTCCTATGATCCTATGAATAGCCATACTTATGGAACATGACAAAATTAAATACTTGAATACATATAGGTTAAAAAGGATAGAGCAGAGGCAGTTATATTCCAGTTATGATCAACTGTTTTTGGACCTATATTGCAGACTGTGATTATATCCTTTGTAACACAGTTGTCAGCATTAATGCTTATGGAAGAAAACTTATACTGTTTGCTTACCCAATGCAGCAGTTCAGTTTATCCCTACATATCAGCCCAATGGGTGACTTTTCAGTAAGTACATATTAATTAACCGACCTACCCCCTAGTTTCACTCAGTGCACAATTCAGGAAGAACTTTTCAGTCTGTTCAGCCATCTTGTTTCAGGTATCACACACTAAAACAGATGTCTTTTCTCACTCAGATATGACCTCCTTTCTCTCATTCATCCCCTATTTCTCTATCAACACCAGAATCTCTTAATTTAAAAGTGTCTTTTTATTTCTGCACCACATGCATTTGCTAGTCTGAAAGGTAGTTTTTTTTTTTTCATCTAGACTCTTACTACATCCGAGATGCTTAAGAAATTCTTCAGCATTACTTCAGGATAAGTGTGCTCTACAAATACTGACCTCTCTGCTACTGCTCTAATCTACCTGGCTGACGCAATTTCTAAAGTATCTGTTCTTTCTTATAACATGTCAATAATTCTATCACTTTCAGTTTGGGCTTTCCATATTTAAGTGTCAATTTGGGCAAAGGCAGACTTTATACATCCATCCTAATCTTCCTCCACTCAGATGCTGAGTCTGTGTGTGTGTGTGTGTGTGTGTGTGTGTGTGTGTGTGTGTGTGTGTGTGTGTGTGTGTGTGTGTGTGTGTGTGTGTGTGTGTGTGTGTTAATTTTCAATAACCAACAGCTAGAAGATTCTGCTACTGAATAAAATACATTGGCAGATCAATTTTCCTGCATAAATATTCAAGGCTTAAATGTATTTAAACTACAAAACATGAGAATCTGTAGTTAATGACAATCATTTTGCTTATATGAGCATCACATGTATATTGTCTCAATGGTCTTTACTGACTGATATTAGTAAACCCATTAACAAAAAAAAGTCCTGCACCTCTGCAGTAAACAAAATAGTGGCTTAGTTAAACATCATACTTTAAAACAGGTGAACAGCCACAACCAATATCTTGAAACATTACTAGAAATGGGTGGTTAAAGATGCTCAGTCTTTACTTAACATGTAGTATGACCTTCCACTTCCATATTAACTATCTGTCACCTACAGAATTTGTGCTACACTATTGGAAATAGATGTGTATTTACTTGTTTATTAATTTATATTTGTTAACTGGTTAAGAACACTGATCCTTGTAAACCTTTTTCAGGTTCAGCTATGGGAAACCAAATGGGTTGGGACTTGCATCTTCCCATAATCATAACACTAAATCTGAAAAATAACAAAATAACATTCTCAATAGGATCTATATAAAAAAAAAATAAGATTTACCTCTGCCTAGTCTTATTTGTTCATGAGGTACAAGGAATCATACTGCATCCCATTTTAATCAATGTACTATAGATATATGCCAGATAAAGTAACCTACATAATTTAGAGATTATTATTAAAATTTTTTTAAAAAATTATGTAATACACACAAGTAATTTGATACATTTGGAGGTAACTGTTTTGAAGATGTGCACCATGTTAAAATATATAGAAAATTGTCATAAAAAGATTATTTTAAAAAGTTTCCCAGATATAAAAGCAATACTCAGTGGTGGTGGAGATGTGTCTACAGTATTATCCCATTAACTGGGAAAACTACTCCTGTACCAATACACTTGCCCAATGTTTCCTGGAATTCATTAATTCCAATGCCCTGGACCAGCTCGTTCTTACCCCCACTAGAGGTAGCAACATCCTTGACCTGGTCATTACTAACATGGGCGACCATTGCTCTACACCAATAGTCAACTCCTTCCTGGTTAGATCTGACCACAAATAAATCACCTTGGAAATCCACATCCCTCCCACACCACCACCCTCCACCCCCTGCAAAGGTAACCACCATGAAAAACTTCTCCAAAGCTAACTTTGGGCTCCTAAAAACAAAGGTGGCTACCTTCACAGCACCCATGCAAATGGAGAATAGTTTCATGACCACCAAATCATACACCAATGCACTATACGAACACGTACACAAATGCATGGATCTTGCCATACCCAATAGAACCAAGATGCTCTCCTCCAAAAAAGGAAGCCAAACTGGTGATCCCCTGCCATGAACAAACTCTACAACAGAAGGAGGAAACTGATGAGGAATAAGGTGAAGTCCCAAGACTGGAAAAACTCCTTTATCAGCCTCAACAAAAAGTTGAGATCCCTCATCAAATCCTCTAAAGCTAGCTATGAAAACACAATTGCAGCAGATAGTAAAGATAACCACAAGGCCTTCTATAGTTATGTAAAGATCTCCACGGCAATACCCAGATTTGCTCTGAGCTACTGCACAATGGTACCTCCTATACCGAGCCAACAGATATTGCCAATATACTGGCCAACAGATTCAGTGCCAACTTTACTCCTCCCCCCCAAAGGACCAATCAAAATACCAGTAAATTGCCAGGCACCCAGTATTACTGCTGCACAGGTTAAAACAGCACTGTCCAAGGCTAAAAATACAGCTTCTATGGGACCTGACAATATTCATGGCTGTGTTCTACATGAACTACAGGGTGAACTGGCACCTCACCTGTGTGCCCTGTTCAATCACAGCCTCACCTCAGGCTTTGTCCCTACCAAATGGAACACTGTTACAGTCATCCCTCTCCACAAAGGAGGAGCGACTACAGACCCTGGGAACTATCGCCCCATTAGCC
>NW_025052712.1:0-10551 GCF_019279795.1 Protopterus annectens | reverse complement strand
ACCTGCAGGGTAGGGCAATCCTGTGCATGTTTCTGCATAGAGAAAAAATAACCCTGGAAAGTTGTTTTTCTCCAAGAGGGAAAAAGCTAGGAGGCTGAAACTCTGCAGGTGTGTAGGGTATAATCCACCCTACAAAGGGTAGGGCAATCCTGGTTCTGGCTTAACTGCCAGTTTCAGTATGACCGTTTATTGTTTTAGCTTTCTTTTTGCATTTCAAGCATGTTTCTGCATAGAGAAAAAAATACCTGTGGAAAGTTGTTTTTCTCCAAGAGGGAAAAAGCTAGGAGGCTGAAACTCTGCAGGTGTGTAGGGTACTATCCACCCTACAAAGGGGTAGGGCAATCCTGGTTCTGGCTTAACTGCCAGTTTCAGTATGACCGTTTATTGTTTTAGCTTTTCCTATGCATTTCAAGCATGTTTCTGCATAGAGAAAAAATAACCCTGGAAAGTTGTTTTTCTCCAAGAGGGAAAAAGCTAGGAGGCTGAAACTCTGCAGGTGTGTAGGGTACTATCCACCCTACAAAGGGGTAGGGCAATCCTGGTTCTGACTTAACTGCCAGTTTCAGTATGACCGTTTATTGTTTTAGCTTTCCCTATGCATTTCAAACATGTTTTTGCATAGAGAAAAATCTCCCTGGAAAGTTGTTTTTCTCCAAGAGGGAAAAAGCTAGGAGGCTGAAACTCTGCAGGTGTGTAGGGTATTATCCACCCTACAAAGGGGTAGGGCAATCCTGGTTCTGGCTTAACTGCCAGTTTCAGTATGACCGTTTATTGTTTTAGCTTTCTTTTTGCATTTCAAGCATGTTTCTGCATAGAGAAAAAACACCTGTGGAAAGTTGTTTTTCTCCAAGAGGGAAAAAGCTAGGAGGCTGAAACTGTGCAGGTGTGTAGGGTATAATCCACCCTGCAAAGGGGTAGGGCAATCCTGGTTCTGGATTAACTGCCAGTTTCAGTATGACCGTTTATTGTTTTTAGCTTCCCTATGCATTTCAAGCATGTTTCTGCATAGTGAAAAAATAACCCTGGAAAGTTGTTTTTCTCCAAGAGGAAAAAAGCTAGGAAGCTGAAACTCTGCAGGTGTGTAGGGTACTATCCACCCTACAAAGGGCTAGGGCAATCCTGGTTCTGGCTTAACTGCCAGTTTCAGTATGACCGTTTATTGTTTTTAGCTTTCTTTTTGCATTTCAAGCATGTTTCTGCATAGAAAAAAAATACCTGTGGAAAGTTGTTTTCTCCAAGAGGGAAAAAGCTAGGAGGCTGAAACTCTGCAGGTGTGTAGGGTACTATCCACCCTACAAAGGGGTAGGGCAATCCTGGTTCTGGCTTAACTGCCAGTTTCAGTATGACCGTTTATTGTTTTTAGCTTTCCCTATGCATTTCAAGCATGTTTTTGCATAGAGAAAAAATAACCCTGGAAAGTTGTTTTTCTCCAAGAGGGAAAAAGCTAGGAGGCTGAAACTCTGCAGGTGTGTAGGGTACTATCCACCCTACAAAGGGGTAGGGCAATCCTGGTTCTGGCTTAACTGCCAGTTTCAGTATGACCGTTTATTGTTTTTAGCTTTCTTTTTGCATTTCAAGCATGTTTCTGCATAGAGAAAAAATACCTGTGGAAAGTTGTTTTTCTCCAAGAGGGAAAAAGCTAGGAGGCTGAAACTCTGCAGGTGTGTAGGGTACTATCCACCCTACAAAGGGGTAGGGCAATCCTGGTTCTGGCTTAACTGCCAGTTTCAGTATGACCGTTTATTGTTTTAGCTTTCCCTATGCATTTCAAGCATGTTTCTGCATAGAGAAAAAATAACCCTGGAAAGTTGTTTTTCTCCAAGAGGGAAAAAGCTAGGAGGCTGAAACTCTGCAGGTGTGTAGGGTACTATCCACCCTACAAAGGGGTAGGGCAATCCTGGTTCTGGCTTAACTGCCAGTTTCAGTATGACCGTTTATTGTTTTTAGCTTTCCCTATGCATTTCAAGCATGTTTCTGCATAGAGAAAAATAACCCTGGAAAGTTGTTTTTCTCCAAGAGGGAAAAAGCTAGGAGGCTGAAACTCTGCAGGTGTGTAGGGTACTATCCACCCTACAAAGGGGTAGGGCAATCCTGGTTCTGGCTTAACTGCCAGTTTCAGTATGACCGTTTATTGTTTTTAGCTTTCTTTTTGCATTTCAAGCATGTTTCTGCATAGAGAAAAAAATACCTGTGGAAAGTTGTTTTTCTCCAAGAGGGAAAAAGCTAGGAGGCTGAAACTCTGCAGGTGTGTAGGGTACTATCCACCCTACAAAGGGGTAGGGCAATCCTGGTTCTGGCTTAACTGCCAGTTTCAGTATGACCGTTTATTGTTTTTAGCTTTCCCTATGCATTTCAAGCATGTTTCTGCATAGAGAAAAAATAACCCTGGAAAGTTGTTTTTCTCCAAGAGGAAAAAGCTAGGAGGCTGAAACTCTGCAGGTGTGTAGGGTACTATCCACCCTACAAAGGGGTAGGGCAATCCTGGTTCTGGCTTAACTGCCAGTTTCAGTATGACCGTTTATTGTTTATAGCTTTTCCTATGCATTTCAAGCATGTTTCTGCATAGAGAAAAAATAACCCTGGAAAGTTGTTTTCTCCAAGAGGGAAAAAGCTAGGAGGCTGAAACTCTGCAGGTGTGTAGGGTACTATCCACCCTACAGAAAGGTATGACAATCCTGGTTCTGACTTAACTGCCAGTTTCAGTATGACCGTTTATTGTTTTTAGCTTTCCCTATGCATTTCAAGCATGTTTCTGCATAGAGAAAAAATTCCCCTGGAAAGTTGTTTTTCCAAGAGGGAAAAAGCTAGGAGGCTGAAACTCTGCAGGTGTGTAGGGTACTATCCACCCTACAAAGGGGTAGGGCAATCCTGGTTCTGGCTTAACTGCCAGTTTCAGTATGACCGTTTATTGTTTTTAGCTTTCTTTTTGCATTTCAAGCATGTTTCTGCATAGAGAAAAAATACCTGTGGAAAGTTGTTTTCTCCAAGAGGGAAAAAGCTAGGAGGCTGAAACTCTGCAGGTGTGTAGGGTACTATCCACCCTACAAAGGGGTAGGGCAATCCTGGTTCTGGCTTAACTGCCAGTTTCAGTATGACCGTTTATTGTTTTAGCTTTCCCTATGCATTTCAAGCATGTTTCTGCATAGAGAAAAATAACCCTGGAAAGTTGTTTTTCTCCAAGAGGGAAAAAGCTAGGAGGCTGAAACTCTGCAGGTGTGTAGGGTACTATCCACCCTACAAAGGGGTAGGGCAATCCTGGTTCTGGCTTAACTGCCAGTTTCAGTATGACCGTTTATTGTTTTTAGCTTTCCCTATGCATTTCAAGCATGTTTCTGCATAGAGAAAAATAACCCTGGAAAGTTGTTTTTCTCCAAGAGGAAAAAAGCTAGGAGGCTGAAACTCTGCAGGTGTGTAGGGTACTATCCACCCTACAAAGGGTAGGGCAATCCTGGTTCTGGCTTAACTGCCAGTTTCAGTATGACCGTTTATTGTTTTTAGCTTTTTTTCTGCATTTCAAGCATGTTTCTGCATAGAGAAAAAAATACCTGTGGAAAGTTGTTTTTCTCCAAGAGGGAAAAAGCTAGGAGGCTGAAACTCTGCAGGTGTGTAGGGTACTATCCACCCTACAAAGGGGTAGGGCAATCCTGGTTCTGGCTTAACTGCCAGTTTCAGTATGACCGTTTATTGTTTTTAGCTTTCCCTATGCATTTCAAGCATGTTTCTGCATAGAGAAAAAATAACCCTGGAAAGTTGTTTTTCTCCAAGAGGGAAAAAGCTAGGAGGCTGAAACTCTGCAGGTGTGTAGGGTATAATCCACCCTGCAAAGGGGTAGGGCAATCCTGTTTCTGGATTAACTGCCAGTTTCAGTATGACCGTTTATTGTTTTTAGCTTCCCCTATGCATTTCAAGCATGTTTCTGCATAGTGAAAAAATAACCCTGGAAAGTTGTTTTTCTCCAAGAGGAAAAAAGCTAGGAAGCTGAAACTCTGCAGGTGTGTAGGGTACTATCCACCCTACAAAGGGCTAGGGCAATCCTGGTTCTGGCTTAACTGCCAGTTTCAGTATGACCGTTTATTGTTTTTAGCTTTCTTTTTGCATTTCAAGCATGTTTCTGCATAGAGAAAACAATACCTGTGGAAAGTTGTTTTTCTCCAAGAGGGAAAAAGCTAGGAGGCTGAAACTCTGCAGGTGTGTAGGGTACTATCCACCCTACAAAGGGGTACGGCAATCCTGGTTCTGGCTTAACTGCCAGTTTCAATATGACCGTTTATTGTTTTTAGCTTTCCCTATGTATTTCAAGCTTGTTTTTGCATAGAGAAAAAATTCCCGTGGAAAGTTTTTTTTCTCCAAGAGGGAAAAAGCTAGGAGGCTGAAACTCTGCAGGTGTGTAGTCTGCTATCCACCCTACAAAGGGGTAGGGCAATCCTGGTTCTGGCTTAACAGCCAGTTTCAGTATGACCGTTTATTGTTTTTAGCTTTTCCTATGCATTTCAAGCATGTTTCTGCATAGAGAAAAAATAACCCTGGAAAGTTGTTTTTCTCCAAGAGGGAAAAAGCTAGGAGGCTGAAACTCTGCAGGTGTCTTGGGTACTATCCACCCTACAGAAAGGTATGACAATCCTGGTTCTGACTTAACTGCCAGTTTCAGTATGACCGTTTATTGTTTTTAGCTTTCCCTATGCATTTCAAGCATGTTTTTGCATAGAGAAAAAATTCCCCTGGAAAGTTGTTTTTCTCCAAGAGGGAAAAAGCTAGGAGGCTGAAACTGTGCAGGTGTGTAGGGTATAATCCACCCTGCAAAGGGGTAGGGCAATCCTGGTTCTGGCTTAACGGCCAGTTTCAGTATGACCGTTTATTGTTTTAGCTTTCTTTTTGCATTTCAAGCATGTTTCTGCATAGAGAAAAAAATACCTGTGGAAAGTTGTTTTTCTCCAAGAGGGAAAAAGCTAGGAGGCTGAAACTCTGCAGGTGTGTATGGTACTATCCACCCTACAAAGGGGTAGGGCAATCCTGGTTCTGGCTTAACTGCTAGTTTCAGTATGACCGTTTATTGTTTTAGCTTTTCCTATGCATTTCAAGCATGTTTCTGCATAGAGAAAAAATAACCCTGGAAAGTTGTTTTTCTCCAAGAGAGAAAAAGCTAGGAGGCTGAAACTCTGCAGGTGTGTAGGGTACTATCCACCCTACAGAGGGGTAGGGCAATCCTGGTTCTGACTTAACTGCCAGTTTCAGTATGACCGTTTATTGTTTTAGCTTTCCCTATGCATTTCAAGCATGTTTTTGCATAGAGAAAAAATTCCCCTGGAAAGTTGTTTTTCTCCAAGAGGGAAAAAGCTAGGAGGCTGAAACTCTGCAGGAGTGTAGGGTATTATCCACCCTACAAAGGGGTAGGGCAATCCTGGTTCTGGCTTAACTGCCAGTTTCAGTATGACCGTTTATTGTTTTAGCTTTCTTTTTGCATTTCAAGCATGTTTCTGCATAGAGAGAAAAAAACACCTGTGGAAAGTTGTTTTCTCCAAGAGGGAAAAAGCTAGGAGGCTGAAACTGTGCAGGTGTGTAGGGTATAATCCACCCTGCAAAGGGGTAGGGCAATCCTGGTTCTGGATTAACTGCCAGTTTCAGTATGACCGTTTATTGTTTTTAGCTTCCCCTATGCATTTCAAGCATGTTTCTGCATAGTGAAAAAATAACCCTGGAAAGTTGTTTTTCTCCAAGAGGAAAAAAGCTAGGAGGCTGAAACTCTGCAGGTGTGTAGGGTACTATCCACCCTACAAAGGGCTAGGGCAATCCTGGTTCTGGCTTAACTGCCAGTTTCAGTATGACCGTTTATTGTTTTTAGCTTTCTTTTTGCATTTCAAGCATGTTTCTGCATAGAGAAAAAATACCTGTGGAAAGTTGTTTTTCTCCAAGAGGGAAAAAGCTAGGAGGCTGAAACTCTGCAGGTGTGTAGGGTACTATCCACCCTACAAAGGGGTAGGGCAATCCTGGTTCTGGCTTAACTGCCAGTTTCAATATGACCGTTTATTGTTTTTAGCTTTCCCTATGCATTTCAAGCATGTTTCTGCATAGAGAAAAAATAACCCTGGAAAGTTGTTTTTCTCCAAGAGGGAAAAAGCTAGGAGGCTGAAACTCTGCAGGTGTGTAGGGTACTATCCACCCTACAGAAAGGTAGGGCAATCCTGGTTCTGGCTTAACTGCCAGTTTCAGTATGACCGTTTATTGTTTTTAGCTTTCTTTTTGCATTTCAAGCATGTTTCTGCATAGAGAAAAAAATACCTGTGGAAAGTTGTTTTTCTCCAAGAGGGAAAAAGCTAGGAGGCTGAAACTCTGCAGGTGTGTAGGGTACTATCCACCCTACAAAGGGGTAGGGCAATCCTGGTTCTGGCTTAACTGCCAGTTTCAGTATGACCGTTTATTGTTTTTAGCTTTTCCTATGCATTTCAAGCATGTTTCTGCATAGAGAAAAAATAACCCTGGAAAGTTGTTTTTCTCCAAGAGGGAAAAAGCTAGGAGGCTGAAACTCTGCAGGTGTGTAGGGTACTATCCACCCTACAGAGGGGTAGGGCAATCCTGGTTCTGACTTAACTGCCAGTTTCAGTATGACCGTTTATTGTTTTTAGCTTTCCCTATGCATTTCAAGCATGTTTCTGCATAGAGAAAAATTCCCCTGGAAAGTTGTTTTTCTCCAAGAGGGAAAAAGCTAGGAGGCTGAAACTCTGCAGGTGTGTAGGGTATTATCCACCCTACAAAGGGGTAGGGCAATCCTGGTTCTGGCTTAACTGCCAGTTTCAGTATGACCGTTTATTGTTTTTAGCTTTCTTTTTGCATTTCAAGCATGTTTCTGCATAGAGAGAAAAAAACACCTGTGGAAAGTTGTTTTTCTCCAAGAGGGAAAAAGCTAGGAGGCTGAAACTGTGCAGGTGTGTAGGGTATAATCCAACCTGCAAAGGGGTAGGGCAATCCTGGTTCTGGATTAACTGCCAGTTTCAGTATGACCGTTTATTGTTTTTAGCTTCCCCTATGCATTTCAAGCATGTTTCTGCATAGTGAAAAAATAACCCTGGAAAGTTGTTTTTCTCCAAGAGGAAAAAAGCTAGGAGGCTGAAACTCTGCAGGTGTGTAGGGTACTATCCACCCTACAAAGGGGTAGGGCAATCCTGGTTCTGGCTTAACAGCCAGTTTCAGTATGACCGTTTATTGTTTTTAGCTTTTCCTATGCATTTCAAGCATGTTTCTGCATAGAGAAAAAATAACCCTGGAAAGTTGTTTTTCTCCAAGAGGGAAAAAGCTAGGAGGCTGAAACTCTGCAGGTGTCTTGGGTACTATCCACCCTACAGAAAGGTATGACAATCCTGGTTCTGACTTAACTGCCAGTTTCAGTATGACCGTTTATTGTTTTTAGCTTTCCCTATGCATTTCAAGCATGTTTTTGCATAGAGAAAAAAATACCCCTGGAAAGTTGTTTTTCTCCAAGAGGGAAAAAGCTAGGAGGCTGAAACTCTGCAAGTGTGTAGGGTATTATCCACCCTACAAAGGGGTAGGGCAATCCTGGTTCTGGCTTAACTGCCAGTTTCAGTATGACCGTTTATTGTTTTTAGCTTTCTTTTTGCATTTCAAGCATGTTTCTGCATAGAGAAAAAAGTACCTGTGGAAAGTTGTTTTTCTCCAAGAGGGAAAAAGCTAGGAGGCTGAAACTCTGCAGGTGTGTAGGGTACTATCCACCCTACAAAGGGGTAGGGCAATCCTGGTTCTGGCTTAACTGCCAGTTTCAGTATGACCGTTTATTGTTTTTAGCTTTCCCTATGCATTTCAAGCATGTTTCTGCATAGAGAAAAAATAACCCTGGAAAGTTGTTTTTCTCCAAGAGGGAAAAAGCTAGGAGGCTGAAACTCTGCAGATGTGTAGGGTATTATCCACCCTACAAAGGGGTAGGGCAATCCTGGTTCTGGATTAACTGCCAGTTTCAGTATGACCGTTTATTGTTTTTAGCTTCCCCTATGCATTTCAAGCATGTTTCTGCATAGTGAAAAAATAACCCTGGAAAGTTGTTTTCTCCAAGAGGAAAAAAGCTAGGAAGCTGAAACTCTGCAGGTGTGTAGGGTACTATCCACCCTACAAAGGGCTAGGGCAATCCTGGTTCTGGCTTAACTGCCAGTTTCAGTATGACCGTTTATTGTTTTTAGCTTTCTTTTTGCATTTCAAGCATGTTTCTGCATAGAGAAAAAATACCTGTGGAAAGTTGTTTTTCTCCAAGAGGGAAAAAGCTAGGAGGCTGAAACTCTGCAGGTGTGTAGGGTACTATCCACCCTACAAAGGGGTAGGGCAATCCTGGTTCTGGCTTAACTGCCAGTTTCAATATGACCGTTTATTGTTTTTAGCTTTCCCTATGTATTTCAAGCATGTTTCTGCATAGAGAAAAAATAACCCTGGAAAGTTGTTTTTCTCCAAGAGGGAAAAAGCTAGGAGGCTGAAACTCTGCAGGTGTGTAGGGTACTATCCACCCTACAAAGGGGTAGGGCAATCCTGGTTCTGGCTTAACTGCCAGTTTCAGTATGACCGTTTATTGTTTTTAGCTTTTCCTATGCATTTCAAGCATGTTTCTGCATAGAGAAAAAATAACCCTGGAAAGTTGTTTTTCTCCAAGAGGGAAAAAGCTAGGAGGCTGAAACTCTGCAGGTGTGTAGGGTACTATCCACCCTACAGAAAGGTATGACAATCCTGGTTCTGACTTAACTGCCAGTTTCAGTATGACCGTTTATTGTTTTTAGCTTTCTTTTTGCATTTCAAGCATGTTTCTGCATAGAGAAAAAAATACCTGTGGAAAGTTGTTTTTCTCCAAGAGGGAAAAAGCTAGGAGGCTGAAACTCTGCAGGTGTGTAGGGTACTATCCACCCTACAAAGGGGTAGGGCAATCCTGGTTCTGGCTTAACAGCCAGTTTCAGTATGACCGTTTATTGTTTTTAGCTTTTCCTATGCATTTCAAGCATGTTTCTGCATAGAGAAAAATAACCCTGGAAAGTTGTTTTTCTCCAAGAGAGAAAAAGCTAGGAGGCTGAAACTCTGCAGGTGTGTAGGGTACTATCCACCCTACAGAGGGTAGGGCAATCCTGGTTCTGACTTAACTGCCAGTTTCAGTATGACCGTTTATTGTTTTTAGCTTTCCCTATGCATTTCAAGCATGTTTTTGCATAGAGAAAAAATTCCCCTGGAAAGTTGTTTTTCTCCAAGAGGGAAAAAGCTAGGAGGCTGAAACTCTGCAGGAGTGTAGGGTATTATCCACCCTACAAAGGGGTAGGGCAATCCTGGTTCTGGCTTAACTGCCAGTTTCAGTATGACCGTTTATTGTTTTTAGCTTTCTTTTTGCATTTCAAGCATGTTTCTGCATAGAGAGAAAAAAACACCTGTGGAAAGTTGTTTTTCTCCAAGAGGGAAAAAGCTAGGAGGCTGAAACTGTGCAGGTGTGTAGGGTATAATCCACCCTGCAAAGGGGTAGGGCAATCCTGGTTCTGGATTAACTGCCAGTTTCAGTATGACCGTTTATTGTTTTTAGCTTCCCTATGCATTTCAAGCATGTTTCTGCATAGTGAAAAAATAACCCTGGAAAGTTGTTTTTCTCCAAGAGGAAAAAAGCTAGGAAGCTGAAACTCTGCAGGTGTGTAGGGTACTATCCACCCTACAAAGGGGTAGGGCAATCCTGGTTCTGGCTTAACTGCCAGTTTCAGTATGACCGTTTATTGTTTTTAGCTTTTCCTATGCATTTCAAGCATGTTTCTGCATAGAGAAAAAATAACCCTGGAAAGTTGTTTTTCTCCAAGAGGGAAAAAGCTAGGAGGCTGAAACTCTGCAGGTGTCTTGGGTACTATCCACCCTACAGAAAGGTATGACAATCCTGGTTCTGACTTAACTGCCAGTTTCAGTATGACCGTTTATTGTTTTTAGCTTTCCCTATGCATTTCAAGCATGTTTTTGCATAGAGAAAAAATACCCCTGGAAAGTTGTTTTTCCAAGAGGGAAAAAGCTAGGAGGCTGAAACTCTGCAAGTGTGTAGGGTATTATCCACCCTACAAAGGGGTAGGGCAATCCTGGTTCTGGCTTAACTGCCAGTTTCAGTATGACCGTTTATTGTTTTTAGCTTTCTTTTTGCATTTCAAGCATGTTTCTGCATAGAGAAAAAAGTACCTGTGGAAAGTTGTTTTTCTCCAAGAGGGAAAAAGCTAGGAGGCTGAAACTCTGCAGGTGTGTAGGGTACTATCCACCCTACAAAGGGGTAGGGCAATCCTGGTTCTGGCTTAACTGCCAGTTTCAGTATGACCGTTTATTGTTTTTAGCTTTCCCTATGCATTTCAAGCATGTTTCTGCATAGAGAAAATGTAACCCTGGAAAGTGTTTTTTCTCCAAGAGGGAAAAAGCTAGGAGGCTGAAACTCTGCAGGCGTGTAGGGTACTATCCACCCTACAAAGGGGTAGGGCAATTCTGGTTCTGGCTTAACTGCCAGTTTCAGTATGATTGTTTATTGTTTTTAGCTTTCCCTATGCATTTCAAGCATGATTC
>NW_025052711.1:0-9437 GCF_019279795.1 Protopterus annectens | reverse complement strand
CCTGATCCTATAGGTAACATCCCTACCTAATTTGGTATGTCGAACTATGTTATTACAGGATTAATCACTGTTTGTTATTGCTTACTTGTATATTCTTGTGTTAAACAAAGCATTATATCCTATGATTTGTTTGTGTAACCATATTTCGCGGCGATAAACAAGCTGTTAACTGTTGCTTTCTGGGCTAGATTATGGTACCGCCCAAAGACTGTTTTCTGCAATATTTGTAACAGGTGAGCTAGACTACCCTGAGCTGACTTCTAGAGAGTTGCCTCCCAAAGGGTTTAAATGTAGGTTTTATAATTCATGTACAAATTTGGTCGCTATTGTAACTATAAGTATACTTTATAACTAGCGATTACGTTTAGAGTGGATTTAAAGCAAAGTAAGAAGAATCTATTTCTATTTTGTGCATTTAGAATCAGAGAATATATCTAAATGTTTAGTGTAGTCCTTATATTTTTTGCTAGCATTTAAATACTAGCGACTGCATTTCTGAGCAAGAAGCAGCCTCTAAAGTTTCATTTATGCGTTTTGGTTCCTTGGTAGTTAACAGTGTCAAAATTTCTCTGTAAAACATACCCGCCCCATGTCAGGGTGACATCAAGGGTTTTTTTTTTTTTCTCTGTTTTCTAATTCACCTTCTGGCCTCCCTCCTTTTTACCTAGGTGACTCCTTCGTGAACAAGCCCCATAGTACATTTTACAGAAAGGGACAAACCTCCCTGCTGAAACTAGTGGAAGACGCTGCCCTTTAAAGTTTATGAAAAGGTGGTTAAATAGTACTTATTACCTTAGGCTGGAAGTTGCTGTGTAGGATCCTCGGCTACCTTAGTTTCAGGAAATTCACCTGGATTTACCTAATATTACTTTTCCAAGAAGTACTAATCTGTCAGTGTCTCAGCTCCTAAAAACACTGAATTACACCAAATAATTGGATAATTTCCTAATAAATTGGAAAAAAAAAAAAATTTCAAAGAAATTATAAAAACATTAATACAATTAGGCTATCTACCCAGCTGAGAATTACTTTTCGGGTATAGTAGAGGACTGTTTTAGCCCCTCCCTAGCCCGGGAAAGAGTGCTTAATATATTTACTCCTCCCCCTCTAGCGAGGTTTTAAAAACCTGCAGGAACCCGCCACTTTTTAAAAACTGAGGTATACCTGGATCCTATAGGTAACATCCCTACCTGATTTGGTATGTCGTAACTATGTTATTACAGGATTAATCACTGTTTGTTATTGCTTACTTGTATATTCTTGTGTTAAACAAAGCATTATATCCTATGATTTGTTTGTGCTAACCATATTTCCAAATAAACAAGCTGTTAACTGTTGCTTTCTGGGCTAGATTATGGTACCGCTCCAAAGACTGTTTTCTCTGCAATATTTGTAACAGCGTAGAGCTAGACTAGCGCTGAGCTGACTTCTAGAGAGTTGCCTCACTCTAAGCGCTTTAAATGTAGGTTTTTATAATTCATGTACAAATTTGGTCGCTATTGTAACTATAACTGTACTTTATAACTAGCGATTACGCTTGGATTTAAAGCAAAGTAAGAAGAATCTATTTCTATTTTGTGCATTTAAAATCAGAGAATATATCTAAATGTTTAGTGTGGTCATATAGTTTTGCTAGCATTTAAATACTAGCGACCGCATTTCTGAGCAATAAGCAGCCTCTAAAGTTTCATTTATGCTTTTGGTTCCTTGGTAGTTAACAGTGTCTAAATTCTCTGTAAAACATACCCGCCTCCCATGGTCATGGTGACATCAAAGGACTTTTTATTTTTCTCTGTTTTCTAATTCACCTTCTGGCCTCCCTCCTTTTTACCTAGGTGACTCCTTCGTGAACAAGCCCCATAGTACATTGTATAGAAAGGGACAAACCTCCCTGCTGAAACTAGTGGAAGACACTGACCTTTAAAGTTTATGAAAAGGTGGTTAAATAGTACTTATTACCTTAGGCTGGAAGTTGCTGTGTAGGATCCTCGGCTACCTTAGTTTCAGGAAATCCACCTGGATTTACCTAATATTACTTTTCCAAGAAGTACTAATCTGTCAGTGTCTCAGCTCCTAAAAACACTGAATTACACCAAATAATTGGATAATTTCCTAATAAATTGGATTAAAAAAAAAAAAAAAATTTCAAAGAAATTATAAAAAACATTAATACAATTAGGCTATCTACCCAGCTGAGAATTACTTCTTTGGGTATAGTAGAGGACTGTTTTAGCCCCGCTACGGCCTAGCCCGGGAAAGAGTGCTTAATATATTTACTCCTCCCCCTCTAGTGAGGTTTTAAAAAACCTGCAGGAACCCGCCACTTTTAAAACTGAAATTATACCTCAGTCCACTCATTAACATCCCTACCTAATTTGGTATATGTAACTATGTTATTACAGGATTAAATCACTGTTTGTTTTGCTTGCTTGTATATTGCCGGCATTAAACAAACTGTTATATCCTACCAATTTGTTTGTACTACTAACCACATATTTGTGCGATGATAAAACCAAGCTGTTAACTGTTTGCTTTCTGGGCTGGTGTGGTGCCGCTCCGGAGCTGTTTTCTCTCTACTGTCTTTGTAACAGCGTAGAGCTAGACTAGCGCTGAGCTGACTTCTAGAGAGTTGCCTCACTCTAAGCGCTTTAAATGTAGGTTTTTATAATTCATGTACAAATTTGGTCGCTATTGTAACTATAACTGTACTTTATAACTAGCGATTACGTTTAGAGTGGATTTAAAGCAAAGTAAGAAGAATCTATTTCTATTTTGTGCATTTAAAATCAGAGAATATATCTAAATGTTTAGTGTGGTCGCCATAGTTTTTGCTAGCATTTAAATACTAGCGACTGCATTTCTGAGCAAGAAGCAGCCTCTAAAGTTTCATTTATGCGTTTTGGTTCCTTGGTAGTTAACAGTGTCTAAACTCTCTGTAAAAACATACCCGCTCCCATGTCATGGTGACATCAAAGGACTTTTTATTTTTCTCTGTTTTCTAATTCACCTTCTGGCCTCCTTTTTACATAGGTGACTCCTTCGTGAACAAGCCCCATAGTACATTGTATAGAAAGGGACAAACCTCCCTGCTGAAACTAGTGGAAGACGCTGCCCTTTAAAGTTTATGAAAAGGTGGTTAAATAGTACTTATTACCTTAGGCTGGAAGTTGCTGTGTAGGATCCTCGGCTACCTTAGTTTCAGGAAATTCACCTGGATTTACCTAATATTACTTTTCCAAGAAGTACTAATCTGTCAGTGTCTCAGCTCCTAAAAACACTGAATTACACCAAATAATTGGATAATTTCCTAATAAATTGGATTAAAAAAAAAAAAAATTTCAAAGAAATTATAAAAAACATTAATACAATTAGGCTATCTACCCAGCTGAGAATTACTTTGGGTATAGTAGAGGACTGTTTTAGCCCACGCCTAGCCCGGGAAAGAGTGCTTAATATATTTACTCCTCCCTCTAGCGGTTTTAAAAACCTGCAGGAACCCGCCACTTTTTAAAAACTGAGGTATACCTGATCCTATAGGTAACATCCCTACCTAATTTGGTATGTCGAACTATGTTATTACAGGATTAATCACTGTTTGTTATTGCTTACTTGTATATTCTTGAGGTAAACAAAGCATTATATCCTATGATTTGTTTGTGCTAACCATATTTCACAGCGATAAACAAGCTGTTAACTGTTGCTTTCTGGGCTAGATTATGGTACCGCCCAAAGACTGTTTTCTCTGCAATATTTGTAACAGCGTAGAGCTAGACTAGCGCTGAGCTGACTTCTAGAGAGTTGCCTCGCTCTAAGCGCTTTAAATGTAGGTTTTTATAATTCATTTACAAATTTGGTCGCTATTGTAACTATAAGTATACTTTATAACTAGCGATTACGTTTAGAGTGGATTTAAAGCAAAGTAAGAAGAATCTATTTCTATTTTGTGCATTTAAAATCAGAGAATATATCTAAATGTTTAGTGTGGTCGATATAGTTTTTGCTAGCATTTAAATACTAGCGACTGCATTTCTGAGCAAGAAGCAGCCTCTAAAGTTTCATTTATGCGTTTTGGTTCCTTGGCAGTTAACAGTGGCTAAATTCTCTGTAAAACATACCCGCTCCCATGTCATGGTGACATCAAAGGACTTTTTATTTTTCTCTGTTTTCTAATTCACCTTCTGGCCTCCCTCCTTTTTCCTAGGTGACTCCTTCGTGAACAAGCCCCATAGTACATTGTATAGAAAGGGACAAACCTCCCTGCTGAAACTAGTGGAAGACGCTGCCCTTTAAAGTTTATGAAAAGGTGGTTAAATAGTACTTATTACCTTAGGCTGGAAGTTGCTGTGTAGGATCCTCGGCTACCTTAGTTTCAGGAAATGCACCTGGATTTACCTAATATTACTTTTCCAAGAAGTACTAATCTGTCAGTGTCTCAGCTCCTAAAAACACTGAATTACACCAAATAATTGGATAATTTCCTAATAAATTGGATTAAAAAAAAAAAAAAATTTCAAAGAAATTATAAAAAACATTAATACAATTAGGCTATCTACCCAGCTGAGAATTACTTCTTTGGGTATAGTAGAGGACTGTTTTAGCCCCGCTACGGCCTAGCCCGGGAAAGAGTGCTTAATATATTTACTCCTCCCCCTCTAGCGAGGTTTTAAAAAACCTGCAGGAACCCGCCACTTTTTAAAAACTGAGGTATACCTGGATCCTATAGGTAACATCCCTACCTAATTTGGTATGTCGTAACTATGTTATTACAGGATTAATCACTGTTTGTTATTGCTTACTTGTATATTCTTGTGTTAAACAAAGCATTATATCCTATGATTTGTTTGTGCTAACCATATTTCGCTGTGCGATAAACAAGCTGTTAACTGCTGCTTTCTGGGCTAGATTATGGTACCGCTCCAAAGACTGTTTTCTCTGCAATATTTGTAACAGTGTAGAGCTAGACTAGCGCTGAGCTGACTTCTAGAGAGTTGCCTCGCTCTAAGCGCTTTAAATGTAGGTTTTTATAATTCATGTACAAATTTGGTCGCTATTGTAACTATAAGTATACTTTATAACTAGCGATTACGTTTAGAGTGGATTTAAAGCAAAGTAAGAAGAATCTATTTCTATTTTGTGCATTTAAAATCAGAGAATATATCTAAATGTTTAGTGTGGTCGATATAGTTTTGCTAGCATTTAAATACTAGCGACTGCATTTCTGAGCAAGAAGCAGCCTCTAAAGTTTCATTTATGCGTTTTGGTTGCTTGGTAGTTAACAGTGGCAAAATTCTCTGTAAAAACATACCCGCTCCCATGTCATGGTGACATCAAAGGACTTTTTATTTTTCTCTGTTTTCTAATTCACCTTCTGGCCTCCCTCCTTTTTACCTAGGTGACTCCTTCGTGAACAAGCCCCATAGTACATTGTATAGAAAGGGACAAACCTCCCTGCTGAAACTAGTGGAAGACGCTGCCCTTTAAAGTTTATGAAAAGGTGGTTAAATAGTACTTATTACCTTAGGCTGGAAGTTGCTGTGTAGGATCCTCGGCTACCTTAGTTTCAGGAAATCCACCTGGATTTACCTAATATTACTTTTCCAAGAAGTACTAATCTGTCAGTGTCTCAGCTCCTAAAAACACTGAATTACACCAAATAATTGGATAATTTCCTAATAAATTGGATTAAAAAAAAAAAAAAAATTTCAAAGAAATTATAAAAAACATTAATACAATTAGGCTATCTACCCAGCTGAGAATTACTTCTGTTTTAGCCCCGCTACGGCCTAGCCCGGGAAAGAGTGCTTAATATATTTACTCCTCCCCCTCTAGCGAGGTTTTAAAAAACCTGCAGGAACCCGCCACTTTTTAAAAACTGAGGTATACCTGGATCCTATAGGTAACATCCCTACCTAATTTGGTATGTCGTAACTATGTTATTACAGGATTAATCACTGTTTGTTATTGCTTACTTGTATATTCTTGTGTTAAACAAAGCATTATATCCTATGATTTGTTTGTGCTAACCATATTTCGCCAGCGATAAACAAGCTGTTAACTGCTGCTTTCTGGGCTAGATTATGGTACCGCTCCAAAGACTGTTTTCTCTGCAATATTTGTAACAGTGTAGAGCTAAACTAGCGCTGAGCTGACTTCTAGAGAGTTGCCTCGCTCTAAGTGCTTTAAATGTAGGTTTTTATAATTCATGTACAAATTTGGTCGCTATTGTAACTATAAGTATATATAACTAGCGATTATGTTTAGAGTGGATTTAAAGCAAAGTAAGAAGAATCTATTTCTATTTTGTGCATTTAAAATCAGAGAATATATCTAAATGTTTAGTGTGGTCGCTATAGTTTTTGCTAGCATTTAAATACTAGCGACTGCATTTCTGAGCAAGAAGCAGCCTCTAAAGTTTCATTTATGCGTTTTGGTTCCTTGGTAGTTAACAGTGTCTAAATTCTCTGTAAAAATATACCCGCTCCCATATCATGGTGACATCAAAGGACTTTTTATTTTTCTCTGCTTTCTAATTCACCTTCTGGCCTCCCTCTTTTTACCTAGGTGACTCCTTCGTGAACAAGCCCCATAGTACATTGTATAGAAAGGGACAAACCTCCCTGCTGAAACTAGTGGAAGACGCTGCCCTTTAAAGTTTATGAAAAGGTGGTTAAATAGTACTTATTACCTTAGGCTGGAAGTTGCTGTGTAGGATCCTCGGCTACCTTAGTTTCAGGAAATGCACCTGGATTTACCTAATATTACTTTTCCAAGAAGTACTAATCTGTCAGTGTCTCAGCTCCTAAAAACACTGAATTACACCAAATAATTGGATAATTTCCTAATAAATTGGATTAAAAAAAAAAAAAAAATTTCAAAGAAATTATAAAAAACATTAATACAATTAGGCTAGCTTTGGGTATAGTAGAGGACTGTTTTAGCCCCGCTACGGCCTAGCCCGGGAAAGAGTGCTTAATATATTTACTCCTCCCCCTCTAGCGAGGTTTTAAAAAACCTGCAGGAACCCGCCACTTTTTAAAAACTGAGGTATACCTGGATCCTATAGGTAACATCCCTACCTAATTTGGTATGTCGTAACTATGTTATTACAGGATTAATCACTGTTTGTTATTGCTTACTTGTATATTCTTGTGTTAAACAAAGCATTATATCCTATGATTTGTTTGTGCTAACCATACTTCACAGCGATAAACAAGCTGTTAACTGCTGCTTTCTGGGCTAGATTATGGTACCGCTCCAAAGACTGTTTTCTCTGCAATATTTGTAACAGTGTAGAGCTAGACTAGCTGAGCTGACTTCTAGAGAGTTGCCTCGCCTCTAAGCGCTTTAAATGTAGGTTTTATAATTCATGTACAAATTTGGTCGCTATTGTAACTATAAGTATACTTTATAACTAGCGATTACGTTTAGAGTGGATTTAAAGCAAAGTAAGAAGAATCTATTTCTATTTTGTGTTAAAATAGAGAATATATTAATTGTGTTTAGTTTAAGTTTTTGCCATTTAAATTGCACGCATTTAGAAGTAGCACTAAAGTTTCTTTATCTTTGGTTCTTATAAGTGGCTAAATTCTCTGTAAAACATCCCGCTCATGATGTAAATAAGACTATTTTTCTGTTTTCTAATTCACCTTCTGGCCCCCTCCTTTTCCTAGGTGACTCCTTCGTGAACAAGCCCCATATCTTTAAAGTGAAAACCCCCCTGTAATGTGAAAAGGTGTTTATTTTGAAAGGTGGTAAAGTCTTTTACCTTGGGGTTTGTTAGGAATCCCGGCTATTCTTTTTAGAAATCCCCCTTTTCTAAATACTTTTCCAAAACTATTGCATGTTTCTAAAAACTTGATTAAAAATGAAAATTTCTAATAAATTATAAAAAATAATTTCAAAATATAACATTAAAAATTATATACAGGAGATTATTCTTTAATAAAAGGGTTAGCCCCAATAGTTTAAAAGTGTTAATATATTACTCCTCCCCTAGCATTTAAAAACTGCAAACCCGCACTTTTTAAAAACAGGAAACCCTTTTTATGTAACTCCTACTATGGTATGCTTAATATTTTTACGATATCTGTTTTAAGCTTACTGTATTTCTGTGTTAACAAAGTTTATCCTATGATTTTTGTTAACCAACTTTTGGATAATATGTGCTAATTTTTCTGGCTAATATGTACGCAAAGACTGTTTCTCTGCTATTTTAAGAGCTAATGCTGTACTTCTAAAGTTGTCACTAATTAAATTAGGTTTTAATATAAAATTTACGCATGTATTTTAAGTAATTTAAAATAGGATTAATTTAAGTGATTTAAAGCAAAAAGAATTATTACATTTTGTGATTTAAATCAAGAATATATCTAATGTTTATTGCATACTTTTCTAGCAAAAACTGATGATTTTGCAAAAGAGTCTAATTTCATTTATGGTTTTCTGGTAGAACATTCTTTAATTTTTGGTAACATAGTATTTTAAAATATAAGATCTTTTTTCGGGTTCTAATACCTTTCTGCTCCCCTTTTTACCTAGGTCTCCTTAACAACCCCTGTAACTTTGAAAGCAACCCCTGAAATAAGGAAAGGGTCCTTTAAATTATAAAAACGTTAAGTCCTTTTACCTTAGGGAAGTGTTTAGATTCCTACTTATTTTTGAAAGACCTGTACCTATATTACTTTAAGACGATAACCTTATTTATCCTAAAAACATGATTACCCAAAAATGGATAATTTCCTAATAAATTGGATTAAAAAAAAAAATTCAGAAATTAAAAAAATATTAAAAATAACCCACTGAATTATCTTGGGATAGAGGAATTTTACCCCTTTACCCGGAAAGATGTTAAAACCCTCCCAAGCAGTTTAAAAACTGCGACCCGCCACTTTTAAAAATGGGATACCGGACCATTTTTACTTACCTTTGTTGTAACTATTTTTGTTAACATTTTTATCTACTTGTATTCTGTTTAAACAAGCTTATATCCTATGATTTTTGTGCTAACATATTTAACAATAACACTGTTTGTTGTTTTTGGGTAATTAGGGTACGCTCAAGGACTTTTTCCTAATTTTTAACTGTAGTATTTATAACCTCTAGAAGTTGCTCTCAAATTTAAATGTATTTTATAATCTTAATTGGTTTTTTAAATAAGTACTATTTATACTTAGAATTTAATGATTTAAAGTAAAGAAGAATTAATTTTATTTGTGCATTTAAAATCAGAAATATATCTAAATGTTTATGTGGTCGTTTTGTTTTGAAATACAGGACTATTTCTGAAGACAGCCCAAGTCATTATTTTTTAGTTCGTCTAATTCTCTTAACATCCCTCCTTTCATGGTGACATCAAAGCTTTTATTTTGTGTTCTAATTACTTTCCTCCCTCTTTACCTAGTGACTCCTCCTGTAAAGTAAATTGTATAGCAAACCTC
>NW_025052710.1:0-11536 GCF_019279795.1 Protopterus annectens | reverse complement strand
AAAATGAGGAATTATTGCATGAAACATATACCCACACACAATGCAAAGAACAGGACACCACACACAAGTCTGCATTCATAGAAATGTTTATTTGTGCACTATCTCAGTTGTTTATGCCATTTCTTATAGCAGTTAGGTGTTTGAAATACATAACTGATTAATGCAACTCTCAAACAAATCATATGATACAATAATCTAAAAAACATAACATACTTTGCTGTCTAGGCTAAAGCCTTCAAGTAGTACAACAGTAAAAAACACACTTGCCTTGAAGATAAGAATCAATCAACACTTAATTACAGATGTAGTTCAGCAGCCTCCAATTGCACTCTGTACGCTCCAACCTAGGGGGAAGTATTAGTTGTCACAATGTAAATGTATCTGTTACATAACAATGCTTAACTTAAAACGTCACTATCACACAGACAAACAGAACTGTGTGTAAGACAGTAAGTTCTAGCCCACCACTGTTCCAATGGTGAAACGTATGAAAATGTACAGCCATATACCTTAATGTTTCTTATTACTAATATCCCTTAAATGTAGTAACAGCTTAGGTTAAACACATTTAATACCCCTCCTCCATAAAATGTCTTACAAGGACATATAACAGTGTTCTCCATACACTGACCTCTGGACTGTACAGGGTCACACATGTTTTGTCCACCTGTAGCCCTCATATATTTGGATCCTACCCCACAATTTGTGTGGAAGTCCACAACATCACTAGAATGATAGCAGAAATGTCAGCACTAAATAATGATAGGCAATTACCTATCAACCTCTTACTGCATGACATCTGGACAAAGCCTAGTATATAGGTGGAGGACAGAGGCTGAAACAGTGCCATATTTGAAATATTGTTGTTATACACTGTGAAAGTTGCTGGTGTTACAGGATTGGTTGCAACATACCCTTACTCAGGCATATGAAGTCAGAAACACAAATGGATGTTGCCTTGTACTGATAGTAATCAGTGGAGAGAATGGTACTGATATGTCAGGGACAAGACCTGTATGGTGAACAATTTTATTTTATTTATTATTTTATTTTACATTTGTTGACCGGGATAGTCTAACTGGATTTATGTCCATTTTCAGTAGAGTCCTGGGGAGATAAGCTCCAGGAGATTACTAGACTATTAACATACAGGTACTAGTTGTTATACAGTTAAATACTATACATTTTAAACAGTTCAGTAATCTTCACAGTTTATACAAAAAACTATGATACAAGCATTAGATAAGATATTTTAGACTTTATATACAAGACGTCATTAGTAACTAGAAAGTAATTGTTAAACAAATGCATACTTCAAGTTTCAACAGTTCAGCAATGCTCACAGTTTAAACAATACTTGTTGCCTGCCTTAGGTAGGATGCTTTAGAATTATATGCAGAAGAATTTAACTAGGTATTTTAAATTATCTCTATTAGGATAAGATATGTTTTTGCCAAGGATAGACCTTGATCTAAAAAGACACAGAGCAGGAATTAGGTCTTAAGAGAGGTTATTTGGGATATAGTATGAGATTAGTCTGGATTTGTACAGGGACATAACCAATGGGTTTTAAGACAGAGTTTCAGATTATGTTTAAAAAGTGTAAATGAAGACAGTGATATAAGTTCATGGGGGAGTTGGTTCCAATACTTTCCAACTGCATTTGAGAACAGAGCATCTCCTGCCATGTTATTAGATTTACATGTTGATACTAGTAGTTTATTAGATGAGCGTAAAGTTGAAAGGTTCTTATATTATGTAATGAGACTAGCAAGTACTGGGGTATTGGTAGGTTGGAAAAGGGTTTTGTGCATAATGGTGAGTTGTTTAAAGTGAATCTGATTCAGAAGCTCTAACCAGCCTAATTGTTTCAGGTTATGGCAGTGATGGGTCCTACAGGAGGAAGCAGTAGCAAATCTGGCAATGCTATTGTAAGTGTTGGCTAGCTTGTTAAGGTTATTTTTTGACAAGTTGGTATATATGGAAGAAGCATAGAGAAGTGTGGAGATAAGGTGGGAATATGCAATAGTGGTTCTGGCTAGTGGGGAGAGAAAGGGTTTTATCCTATAGAGGGAGCCTAATTTCCTGTTGACAGTTTTTATGGTATTGTTGATATGGGTTTCAAAGTTCAGTTTGTTATCAATGGTTACCCCTAGACGTTTAGTTGTTGGATCAGGAGATATGAGTGTACCATTATTGGATAAGACTGAAAAGTTCATTGGGAGTAATTTACGGTCGGAGTGAAGAGGAGGAGTTTGATTTTCTGGGGGGTTCAAGAGGAGGCAGCGTTGTAGAAACCAATTTTCTGTTTTATTGAACATTGTTTGAGTTAGAGTCTGTAGTTGGGATTCAGATTTAGCTGAGCAGATTATTGTCGAATCATCTGCGTATTGTACACAGTTAGTTAAAGGAATAGCTAGGTTGTGGTCATTGATAAATATTGAGAAAAGGAGGGGGCCAAATATAGTGCCCTGAGGAACACCTAGGGTAAGTGGGAGATGGGATGAGAGGTTTCTGTCCCATAGCACTGTCTGTTGTCTATTATCAAGGTAGGACTGGAACCATTTTATAGTCTTTGTGTCCAGAGAGAAGGATTTTAAAATATTGAGAAGTAAGTGGTGGTTGACCATGTCGAATGCTTTTGAAAGGTCGATGAAAAGTGCTGAAGAGAGAAGATTGTTATTACGGTTTTTATTGATGCTGTCAGGGAAGGATAAGAGTGCAGTTGTCATACTGTGGAAAGGCCTGAAGCCATGTTGAGATTTGGCCAGTAAATTGTTCCGGAGTAGGTGGTCTAGTAACTGTCTATGGATGCACTTTTCCATTATTTTAGCTAATGGAGAAAGTAGTGCTATGAGATGATAGTTAGAATATTCTCTGGAGTTTCCACCCTTGTGTAGGGGGATAATGTAGGAGATTTTCCAGATGGTGGGCATAGTGCTTTCTTGTATGGTTCTATTTATCAGCAATGATACAGGATAAGCTATGACTTTGGCTGCCTTTTGCAGTTATTCAGCAGGTAGCTGGTCAGCTGAGGGGGTAGTAGGTTTTAGTTTACTTAAGAGGTTGCAGATGAGGGAAGTTGGGACAGGTTGCTGCTTTAGAGTTGGGAGAGAGTTAGTAGCATTGGTTGGAAGGGCAGAGCTATTGGCTGTTAGTTGATTAGCAAGTGTTTGGATGGTCTCAGTGAACATGGTATTAAAAGCATTAGCAGTTTGCTTTGGATTGTCGGAATTTGATCCTATAGGGGGTGGTGTTGCGGATTGGCCTGGTTGAAGTAGTCTGTTTATGCTAGCCCAGAACTTTTGTGGATTATTTTGGTTGTTCTGTTGGAGGTGGAAGTAAAAGTTTTTTTATCTTCAAGTATAGCTTTCTTAGTCTCATTTCTGTTTTGCCTGAATTGTTGTTGGTCTGCGGGGTTTTTAGTTGTTCTCCATAGTGCCCAAACTTTATTTCTCTGTTGAAGTTTCTGCCTGGCTTTCTTTGTAAGCCACAGGGTGGGTTTAGATTTAATTTTGATGTAACGCTTTGGTGCATGGTGGTTAGGGATTGTTAAGAATTTTGAGTTAAAATAGTTGGTTGCGTTGTCAAGTGGGAGGTATTTTATAGGTGACCAATCACATTCTTTTAGTTCAGCTTCAAAGTTATTGGGGTTAAAGTTTCTGTTGCTTCTTATTGTTTTATATATGGTTGGGTTGTGTGAGCTTAACCTTTGCCTAATTATGTAAGTGAGAGAATGGTCACTTACATCATCAGGGAGGGTCCCTACATTATAGAGTTGTTGGTGATTATTTATTAGAATCCAGTCTAGGATGGATTCTTTGTTATTGGGTTTATTAATTCTGGTTGGGGTATTAATTGTTTGTGAGAATCCATTAAGGTTAATATGGGAGGTTGGTGATTCAGTAGAGCAGTCCTTCCAGTCTATATTAAAGTCTCCAAGAATTATTGTCTCTTGGGGAATTTTTATGAAGAGTTCAGCAAGGATGCCTTCCAGAGTGGTGATCTTGTTACCAGGGGGCAAGTAGATACATATTATATTTAGGGATTTGCTGAGATTTAGTTGAAGTTTGGTGCTAATGATTTCTGCATTGTTTTCAGAAGTGGAACCAAGATCTAGTATAGATATTTGTAGCCCTTCTTTATAGAGGATAGCAACACCTCCTCCTTTTTTTACTTTGCGGTCTTGTCTCAAGATGTTGTACCCAGATGGAATAATTTCAACATCTTGTGTAGTGGGTTTTAGCCATGTTTCCGTTAAACAAAGTATATCAAAGGATAAGAAACAAAACATAACAGCCAATCCTCTGGCCATCATGTGGATAGGCTCACAGTTGAGTGTGTGGTGACTATGGCAAGTGTGTCTGTACACAGCAGCCATAGCCGGATGACCAGCGAGGTACCACACCACCACCCCAGCCACCTGCCTTTTACCCAGCCACACACATACCTACCTGCCACACACTGCACACACACACACACACCTGCACACCTACCACCTGCACACACCACACACACACACACCCACCTGCACACACACCTGTACAGGCAGATGTACAGTGGTGCTCATAGGAGGGCTGCTAGCCATCATGCCCCTGGCAGAAGTGCCACAGCAGGTGTCACCAGATGCATGTTTTGGGCCATCATGGAGGCACAGGCATGTATGGAATGTTACACCAGACAAAGTCTGAGGCAACAGAGGGCTACTCATTCTGCTGTGCTTGACAACATCCGTGATCTTGCAGGTGCCCACTGTTATTTTGCAGAGGTTCTGGAGAGATGGTTGGGTGATATAGTGGGAATTGTCGACTGTGTGGTGTCTGTGTTAGAGCATGTGGTGGAAGCAGGGTGACAGCTATGGGGACGTAGGTCAGCAACACCAACAGGTGGAGGTCTACGTGGATGTGCAACAAGTCACTGTCACTCTCATAATGGCAGTACCAGCACTGCAGGGGGGGGTGCTGTCCACACCACAACACAGCAGGCCATGTGCATGTGGTCCTGGCCAGTCCCAACAGGGATGCGGATCCAGGGGACATTTGTCATCATCAGAGGAGAGTACCATATCTGGGCTTCTACCTGGTAGTGCCTGTGGAACCCCTGGCATGCACAGCTCTCGTGTCCATGGCCAGACATGGTGAACTGTACACCCTGCCATGTATGGTCTGCAGCTGTCCAACAAACCCCTGTATATGGCAGTCACATGGCAGAACTGTGTACATACATACACACACACATCACCAACACAACTAGGACACGCCCATACCTACACACAACACATCTGCACAGCCCAATTGATAAAGAACCCCCTAACACACACACACATGATGTCAACCAAACAGCTCAGCCTAGGTCTCTGGCAAACCCACAACACACCCTGTGCATTTGATACTTGTGCCACATCCCTGTCATCCATACCATTGTTGCAGGGACATGCTAATATGGTTCTGATGCACAGGGTGAATGTACTAAGGTTTAGCAATGTAATGCTGTTTAACATATTTTCAGCTGGAAAGTTTAATGCTTACATGTTAGGGTGTGTAACTGTCCAGCCATGATGCATTATAGCTGTTATTAACACTGACTGTGGTCTCCATAATGTATTCAGTTTGTGTTGTAGATGTCTATGCGTCAGCAGGATGTTGGTTTGCTGTTCTCTCCTACAAGGGGTATGGCACTGTGGTGACACACTGCATAATATCGTCGGTACAGCTGAACACAAGTAACAGCTCTGTATAACGGTTACTGCATGTACCACATGGCTGATAGGTCTGAGAAGTGTATACAGGTGAGTGCATGTTGGCTGATGTCAGCAGCTCTTCTACAGTGGACAATGGTAAGTGTACTGGGTGGCAGACACCAAATGTTTATGAATAACACACAGAGGCTTTGGTGTTGATGCAATACACAGAGAATACTGTACACATGGACGTACTTAATTTTGCAGTGAACTCATGTTGGCCAATGTAATTCCACTAAGACAAAATAGGCAAAACATCACATCTGTAAATAAACAGTCTGCCAGTTTAATGTCTTTGACAATGGCACTGTCAGGGTATATGTCCTCTTCCCCAATGTAGTGCAATCCTGGAGTTGGTAAACATAGGTGTGCTGGTGTGGGTGGCACAGCCCTCCACTTTGGAGGGTGTGGGGTGGTGTAGAACCACACATAGTGTGATTGACAACTACTTGCCTGTTAAC
The DNA here is from genome assembly GCF_019279795.1 of Protopterus annectens. NCBI lineage: Eukaryota > Metazoa > Chordata > Ceratodontiformes > Protopteridae > Protopterus > Protopterus annectens. Next base: position 5,335 of record NW_025052710.1, on the reverse strand, counting down.
ATAAACTGTACAGTATTACAGAAGACTTAGCGGGGGATACGCACAACAATAACCCCAATGAGGGTGGCTGTGTCCACATCAACAGCCAACTATATATACCAACTCCAGTATCACTGTACAGCAGTAGAGTGGGGGAAGAGGGCATTTACACATCTACTACTAGTTTTGAGGGAATGAATTTCCAAAAGATGATTCCTTTGAAATGTTAGCTTTTGCCAGTCAGTTCTCGGACAAATGATCTCCTGGGACATGTATTTTCTGCAAATTGAAGTAGATCCCTTCACATACACACAGACTTACTTGGAAACATTATGAGTAGAACCCCTACCTAGGTACTTATTGTTGCTAATGTGATTGGCCTTAATTGCACACACCACACATCTTTTAGGATGAGGTGAGTCCCAAGTTTCTTGTTAAGAGAAGAACATCACCAGACCTTGTAGAGTATGGTAATGGGGGATGTACTGGGTGTTAATGAACAATACATAGTATGACATACTGTCATATATACATTGATAACCACATAACAGTCATAAACACATCTGAGATACCTGGGTTTATCAGTGCTAACTACCTTGTCAGTGAGTCCATTCTGTTACAAGAATTTGCACACAGCACATGCATCATTGGGCTGGATAGTGTAATCAGTTACCTGTATGGTTGATGGTGACACTGGTCCTCATACAGTGGACCTTGGGACATGTACTGGGGGTACCATGGTGTAAAGACAGTATACCCAGCACCCACACCCCACATTGGATATTTTACTCACTGAAACCCATGATAATGCTCTGACATACCCACAATCACACATTGTCCAGGACTGCAATACAATTCATTGTCTATCTAATCAGTGCTACTACAGGGATAAGCATTTATTGCAAATGCCACAGGGATAGTAGGGTGAGAGGTTGTCATGGCTCTCCTAATGTCAGCAACATCACTATCCCTTATAATGTATGGCGATGTGTATTGTATTTGGAGAATGTGGCCTCAGAATGCTGTATCCTGCAAATATACACATTTGCACACATACACACACTTGCCAGGACTCAAAGGGTAACTCATGTCTATCTACCCATTTGTACAACAGTGTTATGCTGATACTGCAAGCTCCAGGTAGACCATAGGGTGAAGAGTGTAACAAGGTACATTTAATGTCAATTACAGCAGCAGCCATTTCTAGCTATGGCAATGGGGGTGTAGTGGGTGAGAAGCACCTCCACGTATTATCAACTACAAGTTTACAAACACACAGACACTGTTATTCCCTGTAATTCACAGTGACACATTTGTCAGTACTGGGGTCCATAGGTGCAGTTGCTCCTAGGTGTGTACCAGGCTAATGTCCATGGAGAGATGAAAAGAGTAGGGGATGTGGGTACACTGGTATCATGCCATCTGACATTTGTCAGCAGGCCATCTATCAGCTGATGCCACTTGAGTGATCCTCAGGGTGACAGTTAAATTCAACATCCAGTCATCTGGTTTTCTCTTGTAGAGGGCCATTGAGGTGCTCCAAGTGACATATATGCAACATATATTACATAACATGGCCAGTGTCTGGGTTGGAGACCTGTACCAAGCATGTTCTGTTGACTGTCGTAATCTAGTTGAGGTATCCATGGCATGTGGTGCATACAGGGTGGGGTTTCCTAGCCATGGCATTCATAACACAGCTGGGCAGACATGTCAGTGTCAGTCAAGCACAGATTGCAGTAAGCAGCCAAGGTGGATACATGACATCTGCACATCTGTACAGAGGACAGACAGAAATAAGCTAGCCAACAGGTTATGCATTAGGATGAATGTTTTGACAGATAGACATCTGACACCGATAGGTATGCCATTAATACATGACAGCAGCCCTCAATGACATGTTCTATTCACATAGCAGTCTACAGTTAATATCCACATATCAGATCAATATCCAGTAGCAAATACTTAATAACATACAGCTCACACACCAAGAACACGATAGTCAGTACTCAGAGTCCAACTTTGCATGCAGGGGTGTATGGTTCCAGTACTACAATCTGCAATCTACTCTTACTTGGGAAAGCACGGTTAACAGTAGTAACATACTGATGCAATACATGCAAGTGTGACTGCATTTAATCTGGGATACTACCCAAGTATGAAACACATACAAAGAGAAAAAAAATGTTGTACTAGCCATATATACTCAGGTGTCCCATACAGTATACTCACACCCCTTGCTACTGTAATGACAGCACATAGAAAAATATTATGTACATGGAATTAAATACACTTATTAAAGATGTTATTACTCTGCTATTTCATCAGACTGGAATGTAATCACTGGTTACCAGGGCTGAGCTATGCTAAGCAGGAGTAAGCATTAAATGTAAATGCTAAGCAGATTTGTGCACTGGTAAGCAAAGCAGATATGGTTTAAGCGTCTTTTCGTTTAACAGTACGTTAGCACCACTTACAGTCACGTAATCCCACTCAAACCCACTTAAAGCTGCTCAAAACTGGGAGTGGGAGGTTGGCATAATGGTTAAGGTGTTTACTTTACAATCACAAGGTGCAGGGTTTGATTCTCAGAATGGGTAATTGGCTAGGCTTAAAATGGTCCCATAACAGCAGTTAGTCTAGTACTAAACTATGAACTATTAACCACTCTGTATCCAACAGTCCTTGTTCTGCCTAGCAACAAAATAAACAGCCCTTGCAGGTCTTAAACCCAGAACGCTGTACACTATAGCCACAGCAGCTAACCACTAACCCATCAAAGCTGTGAAGATGTCTGCTGCTTTTTCAAATATATCTTTCAGTACACATACTGAATAGTAGTGAATAACTGCTTTGACTACTACAATTGCTTAGTACTTGAAAGTGAAAATAATGTTGAATCAGTTATGTTATTATATGTAAATATACACATATCAGATAAATATGGTGGGATACATCTTGGAAGATATATACACTCATGTTTATACATAACAAGGATATGTATATATGTGTATATATAGATATGTATATATGTGTATATATATATATATATATATATATACATATGTAGATATATGTATAGGTATTGTGCATACACACATATATATTTATATATATATGTGTGTGTGTGTGTGTGTGTGTGTGTGTATATATATATATATATATATATATATATATATATATATATATATATATATATATATATATATATGTATATATGGAGTTATGATGTAATGAGAGACTGCCTATGTCCCTGCACAAGGCAGCATAAGGGAATGTTCCAGGTATATCTGCGAGTCAGCTGCAAGAAGCTTCCATATCACACATGCACTCAGCTCACCCCACCATCAGCCACAGGTTTCTCACAGGTCATATCCCTGCTGTTGGGAGTGAGTACAGTATGACCCCCACTTCTGTATGAGAATACCCACATAATGCAGCATGCTGAAGATGTCTCCCATGCAGGTGTGTCCCTAGCTGTAAGCAGGACCCTGCCAGCATCAGGACCAATGGATTAATATGGACAGGAACTATTGCGATTAACACCTCACACACTTCACCCCCTGTCACCCCAGGGAATCCAGTGGCTTGCAGCCTGGTTGTTGATATCCCAGTGCATTCTTAGACTGTAGGGAGGACAGAATGTGCACTGACCTGCTACAGATGGCCTGCATCACTACCACCAATGTTCTATAGTCCTCTGTCAAAGGCCTGTGCCACATCACCCATACTGCCAATGTATGTTCATCTCATGTGGGTCCCAAGCTAACAACATAACACAGTCCACAGAACACAAATGCAAGACCTTGTCAACAAATCCCAGTAGCATGCCCACCATGTCCTACTGCATGAACTGTGGACCAACTCCTAAATACAGCTGGGATAAAGGGAGAACTATAGGGATACTTCTCAGATATCACTCGCATAGTGTTAGGAAGAGGATAGACTAACAGAGTGGGGGGTGTAGAAGCATGGACGTCATTTTTGGTAGCCGTCAGCCCCTATAGTGTCTGTGGTGCTTGTGATAACTGTGTAACATGATAGTACAAATCAGTATTCATCTAGCATTTGTATAACCAGTTCTGTCAAATGTAATGTTGTGTGTGACTGAGTGTTGGGTTTTTCCAGAGGTATGGTTTATGGCCCATTCACACACACACTGCTCTTCCCATTGCCCATGTTAGCACTCATGCTGATGACAGTCACCTTAAAATAACCCTCTGGCCAAACCTCAGCTCTGTAAGCTCCATGATGCTTATGATAATTGTGTAATACGATAGTGTAACATACTAGTTAGGTAAATGTTCTACTCCCAGACATGGAAACTGTGTGTGAGTGTGTGTGAGATTTCAATGAGATCTGAGGTTATTCAATAAGTCCGCTACACCACCCACTGTCTTACTTTAACAAGCCTGCTGATGTCATTCACCTTGAAAAACTTCTTTGGTGAAAGGCCAACCCTATAAGCTCTTTAGCACGTGTGATGCTATAGTGTAATATACTAGTTAGGTAGGAGTTCTAATCCCAAACATGGCAACTGTGAAACTCTGTGTGTGTAGAGATTATTGATTTTGAGGCCATTTACAGTCACTACATCTCCAATTGCCCTACTTTAGCAAGCCTGCTGATGTCAATCACCTTGAAATACCCCTTTGAACAAAGGCTAGCTGTGTCAGCTGTGTGGCATATGCGATAAATGCGTAATGCTATAGTGTAACATACTAGTTAGCTAGGAGTACTAATACCAGAGATGGCAACTGTGAAACTCGTGTGTGTGTGTGTGTGTGTGTGTGTGTGTGTGTGTGTGTGTGTGTGTGTGTGTGTGTGTGTGGGCAGTAATGATTTTGAGGCCATTCACAGTCACTAAATCTCCCATTGCCCTACTTTAGCAAGTCTGCTGATGTAAGGTTCATAGGTTCATAGGTTCATAGATTAGTACTAAGCTAACTGCCCTTGTGAGCCATTTTAAGCCTAGCCAATTATCCCTTGTGAGACTCAAACCCTGCACCTTGTGTTTGTAAGGCAAACATCTTAACCATTAGGCCACCCTCCCACCCTTGTCACCTTGAAATACCCCTTTGGACAAGGGGTAACATTATAAGCTCTGTGGTACATGTGATAACTGTGTAATGCCATAGTGTAAAGCACTTGTTAGGTAGGAGTTCTAATCCCAGACATGGCAACTGTAAAACTGTGTGTGTGTGTGTGTGTGTCCTTGATAATACCTGATATTTACTCTTACTATTCTCCCCTTACCCCTCCTTTAGCACTGTTGTTGATTTTAGTCACCTTCAAAGATACATGTGGAGAACTCTCCAACATGTAAGCTCCATGTGGTAGGCCCCTTTTTGGCAAA
>NW_025052709.1:0-10640 GCF_019279795.1 Protopterus annectens | reverse complement strand
TTGAACCTTTCATCTTTTGGTTTAAATTCATCTCTCCTTAACCATTTCTGCAGCTGATCCTGATCAAACTGAGGTTGTGCCAACAGTTTTCTATACTTGCAACTATATTTATGCATTTTCCACATTTCTTGCCTTCTCATCTGATTCTTCACCTTATATTCTTTCATTTTTTGGCACATTCAGTTGCTGTGTGATCTTTATTTACTAGTGATTTGATTTCCATTCCCGCTTGGCACCGATATGCTTCTGCTAAACTAAGCAGGGAAGTTGTCTTAGATTTATCCTCCTTATGTTATAAAACGTTCACTATGTTTGGGTCTTTTGAGGTCAGCAGATATGTATGCAGTCCTACATCTGCATATCTATACATGTGATCAATTAGGACGAGGCCCATGCCTACTTCAGAACGGGGAATATATAGTCCTGGTATACACTGATTTTTTTTTTTTATAAATAATTTGAAAAGTATGAAGCATCCTTCTTGATTTCCTGTCCCACTGATCCAACACCTTTTGGGGCCAGTCAATCACTCCAGAACTGTAAGTTAGGACAGGAAGAGCAAATTGATTTACAGCTTGGACTTTGTTCCCAGATGTCAGTGCTGTTTTCAGTATTAATTTTAGTCTTCTAAAATATTCCTTACTGAGTTTTATTTGCATCTGTTCATATTTTATAGTTGGTCCTTCATCAGTTCCCAAATATTTATACACTCCCTCTTGCTCAAGTTCTTTTATATCACATTCCCGTCCCGGGTTGATGTTTTCTTAGTGCTGCAGCTTTCCTGCTTTAAAGGCTGCTTTTGCACATTTATCAAGACCAAATTACATTCTTATATCATCTGAAAAAGTTTTGACCACTTGCAGTTGTGCTTTCAGCTCCTCATCTGATTAACTATATAGTTTTAAATCAACCACAAAAAGAAGATGAGAAGTCTTTACACTTTAGGTCATGGCTACAGTTTGGCTGCCAGAAATCAAATGGTTATGTAAACAGTTTAATGGTTCAAGGGCAAGACAAAAGAGCAGTGGTGACAGTCACCCTGGAATATCCCCCTTTGAATTTTTATCCCCGGAATTCTATGTCCTTTATCATGGCTTAACTGAAAAGTGGTTTGCCACTGTTTCATGGTCACTGTAATGTAATCGGTCATGTAGGGTGTATCTTATACATTTTTAAGCAATATTTTATCCATGAATGTGGGAAATACTGTTAAATTCTTTTTTGTAGACTATCCATGCTATATTTAGATTCTTCCTCTTTTTTACAGTTCTTCGTTATAACTTTATTTAACAACAGATGATCCTTTGTTCCATATGACTTTCTTTTGCTATCCTGTTTTTCTATTGCCATGATTGAGTTTTTTCTTAAATGACTATAAGCTCTGTTGGCATTAATTCCAGTGTATAGTTTATATGTCGTTGAAAGGCAAGTTATTGGTCAATAGTTTTTAGGATAGCTTGCGGGTTAAGTAGGACTATTGTTTTTCCTACTGTTAACCAGGTTGGTGTCTGTTCGGGGTGCCCATATAAATACTTCTTACTCATGGCTAAATCTTCATGTAGAGATGTTAATACTTTTAGCTAGAAGTTAGGTACTGCATCCATGCCTGGTGTTTTCCAATTAGGAGCTTTTCTTAACTTTGTTTCAATCCCTCTGGCCATTACTTCATCCCATTTCATATCCTGCACATTTGAACTTATTATTATTTATTTTACTACTCCTGTCCATTCACCACCTTTGTTATGTTCCACAGGATCTTCATAGATATTTCTCCAAAATGTATATACTACTTCTTTTTTGGTGGTGTTTCAATTCCTTTGCCTTGTTTCCCAATTCACCATAAAACTCTTTTGGTCAGCAATAATTTGCTTATTTTGTACATTTCCTTTATACTTATCTGCATATTGTGTAAGTTTTTTTTTTTTTTTTTTTTTGCCTGTACTGATATTTTTACTTCATTATTTGTGATAGTGCTTGATAAATCCTAATCTGTTCTGATACTGTGCATTGCTTTTATCATGTCTACCTTTGAGTATTTTTGCTGATTTGTTCACTCTTCTACACTCTTCTTGTCTTAATTGCTTTATAGTTTGCTCTATTCAATACTTCCATGATGGTGTTTGAGATTTCCCCTTCCTTTCTCTTACTGCCCAATGTTTTTGTGGTAAGACTTTATCCTGTTAATTTGGCTGCACAATAACATATCCTATTTACTTCTATTATATTGTATGAATTTCTATGAACAGTCCCAATTACAGTGTTTGTTTTATCAAACTTCTAACTTTTTGGGTTTTACTGACTTTCTGTAGTCTCTTTCTTTCATTGATCTTAATATGTCTGCCCATCTCTATTAAATTAAGCAACTCTTCTCTTAGATCATTTTCCTCTAAAATGAGGAAACATTCCTTGTTCTCCATTTCCTGCAGGCATTCTACAGAAAGTCCCAGAGCATCTTCCTGTGCCACATTCTCTTCAGTTTCATCCTGTGTCATATGTTGCTCTTTCATATGGGAACTCACTGGCCTATCACTCCACAACACTGACTGCATCAAAGTTGTCACAGTTTCATGTTCCTTCCCTTGCTGTGCACCTCCAACTGTACTGTTTTCCTATGGAAGGTTTCAAAATATCTTCATATGGCAATTGAACATATGTTTCCAGCTCCACTGGTTTACATTTAATTTGGGATTTATTGCTCTATCCTGCTGTGGTATTATCAGAGTTAGATTTTCTATACTAAATCCGTCACTTTGCAGGAAATGCGTAACCTCAGTTTCTGTTTTTTAACTTCTCCATTACTAATCCTCTTGTCTAGTTTTCCTCTCAGTTTTCTTATTTTTTGTATTAAAAAATGTTCCATATTCAAATACCTTTGCCCATATTTCTCTTCAAATGTCTTTGGTGCTGCTCTTTTTGTATTGGTTAGTTTTGCTTTCTCCCTTGCATAAATATTGCACCATATTAAATCTCTTTTTCTTTCCCATGTCCATATTTCTTCTTCAGATATCTCCTCAAGTTTCTCCTTACTTGGGGGACTCGCTGTTCCATCATGCTGTGACATAACCTGTGGTAGACTTTCTACACCACATCCTTTACTTCACAGGTATTCCATAACTTCAGCTTCTATTTTTTTTTAACTTCTACTTTACTAATCTTCTGTTCTATGTTCCCTCTCTGTTTTTCTTTGTTGTATTGTGAAATTTTCCATATCTGGAAGCCTTTGCCTGTATTTCTCCAACTATCTTTGGGGCTGCTTTTTTGCATAGATTAATTTGGCTATCTCCTTTGCATAACTATTGGACCATATCAGATCTCTTTCTTTCCCATGTCATATTTCTTTTTATACCTTTCAAAAATCTCTAGATTGTATTCTTTATATTTTTGTACTTTCTCAGTTGCTTCTATTTCTAAACAGCCCAAGGTTTCTTGGTCTATACAATGTATTTCACACATCTGTTATATTAATGAATACAAATTTTTATTTGAAGTTTCTGACAGTTTTTCTTGTGCGAGTATTTTCTTCTAATTTCTCTCAATCTTTTTGTATATCTTCTGTCTGTAAATTCTGGGCTTCTTGCGCAGTAGTAACACTACATACTTTCTTTCTTATCCTCAATAGTCCACTCTGCATCTTTATAGCTCTTTTTTGATGTATCAGTTTTTTGTGATTTTTGTGGACTACCACTACCTTCAACATCAGGGAGGCCATATTATCCTTGAGCCTGGCCTAGCCCCATTGTAGAAATGTTTCTGTGTATTGAAGATTTTACACTCATTTTTTTCAGTGCTGGCACCAGTGTGCCTACCAGGATTGGGCACTTTTTTATCCTGGGACTTGTGTATCCAGTTATCGCTCTTATTTAACCTACTTCTGTCCATGATATATTCTATATAAAATACAGTCCATATATTCATCTCATCTTGGTGACATTTTATGAAAAACTGGGTGCACCTCATGAAGGTACTCACCAAGACTTGACGATGAATTTAATTCCAGCAATAATACTCTCCTTTGCTTGCTGATTTATCATCTCTCCATTCGGACCCTACTTTACAGTGTAATTGGGTAGATGTCCTTCCTTATCATATTGCAGCATTCATCACATGTGGGATCTCTTGCAAAAGATAGCTCAAAGTCAGTCCAGTACGCCAAAGCCTTTACAAACTCTCAGCATCATACTTTAGATGTGTGCTCTCTGTACAAGTGTAGAACATAAAGATGATGCACACAAACTCAGGATTCAGAACTTCTTTGCAGTCAGTCCAAATGTCACACTTGAATCTTGGTCTGAATCTGCTGCTGTCCAGCCTCCACCAAGAATCTCTTTCAAGTTAGATGAAGACCCCAAACACCATCCAATGCTGACACTGGTTTCCTCTGTCATGATCCTGTTGGAGAAGCATGAAACTGGCTTCTCACACATCCTCTGAGGCTGTGCAAATGTCTGACATGGACATTAAGGGAAAACCATAGCTAGTCATTTCCAAAGGGCCTATGGGTATTCCTCAGTTTATTGTCAGAGAAGTTGTTCCTGGTATACATATAGAGTTTGAGAATGGGTCTGATCTCCCTGGGTTAGTCATAGCTGACATCCCTTTAAAAAAAAGCAGAAAACTAAGCAAATTCCTCCCATTGCTAAGTATCCACAGAGGGAATGGCAGGACTTTGCCCAGGGTTTGTTCAATGCCCTGATGGCCATGAAGCCCCTCCAAGGATTATCTGTTTCTGTTTCTCCTTAGTCTTCCACTCCAGCCAAAAGGGGATCTGATTCCTCAGATGAGGAGGTGAATTTAGGAGATGGATCCTTGGCCTATTCCTCACAAATCACTTCACCCTTAAACTAAGGTACAGAGTAAGAGGACTCGAGTCCTGATTCTTCCTTTGAAGAGGAGTTCTTTGGGTATACTGTGGTTTGCATGATGGAGCATTTCTGGGTGGGTTGCTCTCAGGTCTCTGATATTCAAAAGAGGTGTTATGAGCTGTTACAAATGGAATCTCCTAGAACTTCTGCTGTTCCCCCTGTTTTGCATGCTTTGTTGGGCACATTTGCAGCTGCTTCTTTGGCTCCTGACTCTCAGCCTTTAGCCACCAAGAAGCCTGACTGATTTTATTAAGCACCAGAGGCCATTAAGTAGCTTTACAAGTGTCCTCCTCCTGACCCTGCTGTTATCTGTATTTCTGCTGACAAGCCATCCAAGCTTTTCTCCTCTTCCAAACTTCTCCTTTCTGATAAAGACAGTTGGGCTGTGAAAAAGTTGGGTAAAAGGGTTTATACTTCTGCTATTCTGGCCTTCAGTGCTATAAATTATTACACCCATATGACCAGGTATGTTCTGGCCTTTTAGTCTCAACTTGGAGAGTCTTATCAGACCTTACTGGCTCTAAAGGCAAGGCTGCTGCCCTCTCCTTACTGAGTTCCACTTCACATTTAGCCCACCGCTCTACGAAATGTACGTATGATGCAGCTGATGCATCTTCTAGAGCTGCTGCTTCAGGTTCAGTTATGTACTCTTGGGTTTTCCTCCAGGCCTTACCTGATATTAAGGTTAAGCTCATATATTCTCCTTTGAACAACCAAAATCTTTTGGTACTGCTGATGCTGACCTGTTTAAGACTCTGCAAGACAAAGGTAAAACTATGCAAGATCTTAAATTTTGTTTCTCCTATTCCCAATTTTTCAAGAAACTATCTTTTTAAGTCTGCCTTTGTTCATAGGTAGCCTCATCAGCCTTCCAAAGGGAAGACCGTTCCAAAGCACATGTCTTCTGATAAACCCATCCAGAGTTCGAAGGCCCAAAAGTCTTCTTTACAAATCTGCCTCCATCTGACATACTTTCCCCCTCTCCCCTCAGCTAGGTTACCTTGTCCCTCAGGCTTTCCCTGTCTAGCAACAGATTACTTCAGACACATGGGTACTTTCCATTATCCACTGTGGTTATTTTATGGTAAGAAAATCCCTTCCCCCTTCCCAGGTCTTCCTCAACCTCCTCCAGACCAGCTTCCTCTGTGGGTTCTGCAGGATCTACTTGAGTCATTCCAGCATCCCAGTGAGAAACAGGGATTTTCTCAAGAATGTTTCTAGTTCCCAGAAAAGAGGGATTGTGAAGACATACCCTAGACCTCTCTTTTCTCAAAAGACTCTGTTTCCTCTCTTGCTTCCATTGGCATCTCTGATCTCTCTAAACCTAAAGGACACCTATCTTCATATTACCATTCACACTCTCTTCAAGAAGTTTTTATGTTTCTCTTTCTTCCTCTCATTTTCAGTTCCGTGCTTTGCCCCATGGTCTTTCTACAACCTCAAGGTTATTCACCAAATGTCTGGCACCTGTCATAGCCTTTTGCAGGCTTCTGGTCATCCAGATGTTCTATCTGGATGACCTGCTTCTTTAGGCTCCCTCCCAATTCAGGATCCTTCAGGATCTGCACTTCACCATGCTCCTTTCTTGCTCTCTGGGACTCGCATGTAATCTCAAGAAGTCGATCAGTTCTGACTCCTTCTCAAGACCACATTTTTCTGGGTAGCAGAATCCAAACCATTACAGTGTTGGCCTTTCTTCCTTCTCCCAAGAATCTGTCTCTGACAGCCTACTTCCAGTCTTTGTTTCCCCTCTCTCTCATTCCTGCAAGGGAATTTCAAAGGGCCTTGTGGTACATGGCATCCATCATCCCCATGCTTCCCTGTACCAAAATTCATATGAGGAAGCTTCAGTGGTACCTATAGATGGTTTGGCTTCAGCACTGCCACCCTCTAAGCTTCTGGTTCCTCTCTATCTTGTCTCATACTCAAGTTTCCTATGTGAACTTGGCAGATCTCCATCAATCCAGGCCTGTCTTTTCAGACTCCTTCCCAAACTGAAGAGATGTTCACAGATGCTTCCAATCTGGGGTGGGGACCTTCTTCCAACAACCTGAAGGTTCGGTGTCTATGGCACCTTCATCAGTGCTCAGACCACATCAACATAAAACAGATCAAGGGTGTCCATTCTTGATCAACAGGCCTTCCATTCTCTTTGGTGTTCTTTAAAGATCTTTATAGACAACACCACACTCATGTGGTGCATCAACAAATGTGGGGGGGGTACAAGGTCTTATCACCTTTGCAGAACAGCCCCTCAGGCCAGGGACTTTGCTATCCACTATCAGGTAACCCTTTATGTGGTCTACATCCCTTCAGGACACAGCCTTGTAGCAGCCGCTCTGATCAAGTCCAGGACAGAACCTCACAAATGGATACTTCAGAAACAGGTGTTTCTGGACATAGTACATCAGTGGGGTATTCCTCAAGTGGATATTTTTGCCTCCCTTCTGAACAGGCAACTTTCTCACTTCTGTTCCGAAATCCCTAGTCCTCTGACCTGGATGATGGATGCATGTCCTTTTCTTGTAAGGGGATAATCCTGTATGCTTACACTTCTCTTCCTCTGCTTCCCAGGATTCTACACATGATCATGATGGTCTCTACAAGAATCTTACTGGTAACTCCCTTTTGAACCAAACCACACTGGTTCCCCCCATGAGAGGGTGTTATTCCCTTTTAGATGCCACTTTTCTGAGGATGTGCTTAGTGCTCTGTTGAAGGCCAGGAAACCCACTACCAGAAAATCCTATATGGCTTAATGGGAAAGACTTTGTTTGGTGTCTCAAGCGTTACCAGGATCCCTTCACAGTGGGGGTCCCTTTGGTCCTTACTTGTGTGAACTGCTCCATGCTGGCATGGCCTATTCTTCTAGTAAAGCTCACTTGTCAACAATCTCTGCTTGTCTTCTCTTGAACACACTGCTGGCCTCTCGTTTTGAGGTCAAACAATTCCTTAAAGATATCCTTTATATCAGGCCCCAAGAAAACCTATTCTTCCCTCTATGGAGCTCTGTTTCATTCTTAAAAAAATTGACTCGGGCTTCTTTTGATCCTGCTGCTTCTTCCTCTTTGCAATATTACACCTGGAAGACTGTTTTGTTAGTTGCTCTTACTTCAGCCAAGAATGTTTCTGAATCTCATGCTCTGATGGTGGGTCCTACCTTTTTGATTTTTCAAAGGGACAGGTTGTCTCTGCACAATCATTTTTTATGCACAAAGTGGTCAATGAGTTGTCCCTTAATCAGTCTATCCAGCTCCCTTCTTTTTTTTCCTTCTCCAAAAACTGCTAGTGAGAAGGATCTTTACATCTTGTCTTTACATAGAAAGCTTAGATCTTATTTGGATAAGACAAAGGCTATCCACAAATCTGAGCACCTTTTTGTTTCTTTTCAATCCAGGGCATTGGTTTTGACAGTCTCTAAAAATAAAAATGTCTCCACCTGGATTTCTAAGGTAATTTCTTTTTGTTATTCCTTTCTTGGTAAACAGCTTTCTGCTTCAGTTTGAGCTCATTGTATGAGGCAGTAACCTTTTCTGGAGTTTTCGTCAAGGGTTTGGATACTAGAACCATCCTAAAAGCTGTTATTAGGTCCTCTGCCCAAACCTTAACATTAGTTGGATAGCATTTCCAGAACCAGGGTGGTGTTTGCCAGGGCTGTCATTCATGGGTTTGTGGAGGGCTCCTCTATCCCTTTCTCCTCCCATCCTTTACAGTAGTTTTGTTAATCTCTACATGTTATGAATATAGTAACAGTCAAAAAGAAAGACATAGTACAGTTATGGAAAATCTTACCATAACAGTAGATGTAATTATTTTCACTGTTGCCGTATTCATTCCCTCCCTACTGCCCCCTTTTATCTCTCTTCTGTTGGGAACACTCTGCTGGCCAAGGGGTCTTTGCCTTTCTTGCCTTATTTCTTTTCTTCTTGACTTTTTTCTTGATGTACATGTTTTTCTTTCTCCTAAGTTGCTATAATTCTCCTGGGGGACTTCAGTTCTGAGCATTGAGTGTGCGTACCTCACCTTTATGCTCTATGCCTGCACGGGGAGTATACACCTGAAATACAACATCAGGAGGATGTAAAGGCTTTGGTATACTTGACAGATGTCGGGATATCCTTGGCAGGACAGCCCACATGTGATGAATATTGCAATAGTGAAAAGAAGGACATCTACTGTTATGGTAAGATTTTATACAACTGTACTTTTTTAGGTGGATAGGTGACTCTGTACGAGTTGACTTAAAGGCTATTTGATTCAGACTTGTGTATGTAGAATGCAACTCATCTTCAGCTCATTGGCCTTAACAATATGCCTTGCCACTTTTCATACTAATTGTCATTCCTTTCCTTCAACCAATGAATTTGTTAGCTTACTAGGTCCTTCTTTATATTCCCTTAACTGGATCTTGTAGATATTACTGTTAAATCTTACTGTTTTATTATATAGTTCAATGAGCACCCTACAATGGAATTAATTCCAGACGGTATGTCACTGCTGCATGTAAGCATTTATTTGACATATAGGGGCATCCTATAATGCTGTCATCTTTCACATCTTTCCTACCTTAACATATCTCTTAGAAAATTTGATCTAATTGTTTTTATAATAAGATTAGTAAACTGTTAAGCTGTTCAGGATATAAACAAAAGTTATCTACTTAACGTAATGATTAAATGGTGGAAGTTAAAAAATGGTGACTGTGAGGTGGAGGTCAGGGAAGAGTTAAGACGGGCACTGGGAGGCAGTGAAGAGTTACCGAATACCTGGGTAACTACAGCAGAGCTAGTAAGGGAGACTGCTAGAAAGGTGCTTGGTGTGACATCTGGACAGAGGAAGGAGGACAAGGAGACCTGGTGGTGGAATGAGGAAGTACAGGAGAGTATATAGAGGAAGAGGCTGGCAAAGAAGAAGTGGGATTGTCAAAGAGATGAAGAAAGTAGACACGAGTATAAGGAGATGAGGCATATGACAAAGAGAGAGGTGGCGAAAGCTAAGGATAAGGCGTATGGAGAGTTGTATGAGAGA
Source organism: Protopterus annectens (assembly GCF_019279795.1). Lineage (NCBI taxonomy): Eukaryota > Metazoa > Chordata > Ceratodontiformes > Protopteridae > Protopterus > Protopterus annectens. Next base: position 750 of record NW_025052709.1, on the reverse strand, counting down.
TTGGACAACTAAAGAGGACCTGTACCGATCGGCTAGACAGAGGGACAGAGCTGGGAAAGATGTGCAGTAGGTAAGGGTGATAAAGGACAGTGAGGGAAACGTACTCACAAGTGAGGAGAGTGTGTTGAGTAGATGGAAAGAGTACTTTGAGGGGCTGATGAATGAAAAGAATGAGAGACAGAGAAAGTTGGATGATGTGGGGATAGTGAATCAGGAAGTAAAACAGATTAGCAAGGAGGAAGTACGGACAGCTATGAAGAGGATGAAGAATGAAAAGGCTGTTGGCCCGGATGACATATCAGTGGAAGCATGGAGGTGCTTAGGAGAAATGGCAGTGGAATTTTTAACCAGATTGTTTAATGAAATTTTGGAAAGTCAGAGGATGCCTGAGGAGTGGAGAAAAAGTGTTTTGGTACCGATCTTTAAGAATAAGGGTGATGTGCAGAGCTGCAGTAACTACAGAGGGATAAAATTGATCAGTCACAGCTTGAGGTTATGGGAAAAAGTAGTGGAAGCTAGGTTAAGAAGGGAGGTAATGATTAGTGATCAGCAGTATAGTTTCATGCCAGGAAAGAGCACTACAGATGCAATGTTTGCTCTGAGAGTGTTGTTGGAGAAATACAGAGAAGGTCAGAAGAAGTTGTGTTGTGTCTTTGTGGACTTAGAGAAAGCATATGACAGGGTGCCTAGAGAGGAGTTGTGGTATTGTATGAGGAAGTCGGGAGTGGCAGAGAAGTATGTAAGAGTGGT
>NW_025052708.1:0-10170 GCF_019279795.1 Protopterus annectens | reverse complement strand
GTCCAATGGAGTTATTTTTTTTTTCAGCAATGATACCAGTTTCAGCGGAGGCCTGGGGAGAAAAGCTCCAGATAGCACAGATAGAACATAACAGATATGAGTCAAACATATTTACAAAGCCCTCTAATAGGTACTCACAATATACACAGTGTGTAATAGTATATAAAACAACAGGTTGCAGCAAGCTATTATGCTAATATCCTAAATCTAGTCCATCCATGTTATGGCCTTGCCACAGATGAGACGTCCTTTAGAAAAACTTTCCCTGCAAACTGGAACCATCTCTAAGCACATCTCTGCCAACTTACTGCATACTTACAGTTCAGGAAAGAACTAAAGGTCATGCGATTGTACATGCTTTATAGACAAAGGATAATCTACGCTTTCTGTCTATAGTCCTTCATATTGTTCCTATATTGACACTTAAATCGTAGCTCATAAAGATTCTTATCAGATGCCAGACATGCTACCTTCTAGTGAAAATATGTAAATTTAATTTATTTTTTTCCTGTAGTAATAGTAGTTGCACACTAACACATTCTACTCCAGTCAATTAATGAATGTACCTATTCCACTAATCAGTCACTAACTTTTCCTGTTCTTTATCTCCTTCTTTCTTAACTTTCTACTCTCTGTCTCACGTCAGTTCTTGGGCTGTACCTCTGCTTCATCCCCTGAGTCTGAGTTCTGTCCTGATTAATAATAATAATAATAATAATAATAATCTGTACAGGTAGTACTGTACTTACAGGAATCCTTATTAATAATAATAATAATAATAATAATAATAATAATAATAATAATAATAATAATAATAATAATAATCTGTACAGGTAGTACTGTACTTACAGGAATCCTTAATAATAATAATAATAATAATAATAATAATAATAATAATAATAATAATCTGTACAGGTAGTATTGTATTTTCTAGGAATTTATTATAATAATAATAATAATAATAATAATAATAATAATAATAATAATCTGTACATGTAGTACTGTACTTACAGGAATCCTTAATAATAATAATAATAATAATAATAATAATAATAATAATAATCTGTACAGGTAGTACTGTACTTACAGGAATCCTTATTATTAATAATAATAATAATAATAATAATAATAATAATAATAATGATAATATGAATCTGTAAAGGTAGTAGTATACTTTCAGGAATCATGTATAATAATAATAAATAATAATAATAATAATAATAATAATAATAATAATCTGTACATGTAGTACTGTACTTACAGGAATCCTTAATAATAATAATAACAATAATCTGTACAGGTAGTACTGTACTTACAGGAATCCTTATTAATAATAATAATAATATGTACAGATAGTGCTGTATTTACAGGAATCCTTAATAATAATAATAATAATAATAATAATAATAATAATAATAATCTGTACAGGTAGTTCTGTACTTACAGGAACCAAATGGTAAAACACAACACAACACAGTGGTAAAGAAAAGTGTTGGTACCACAAAAGCATACGAGACGGGTATCTCCAAATAATATCCACAAGTTTGTTGAATGGGCAATACTTCTGTTAAAAACGATTCACATTTGCACGAACGATACTTTTTATTAAAAACAGTTCACGTAAAACACTCTAAGCGTTTTTCATTTGGAACAATGTCCGAACTTCTTCAGACAAACACTGACACTATTCAAACTCCATATTTAAATAATACATTAATTATGACATCACTACTGCAATTATTCAGTCAAACAGATTGATTAACTAAATCAGATCAATTAAATAAATTAATTAATCGAATTAATCAAACTAGTCCAACCCACACAAAAATACAAGCACCAAGGATCAATGTATTGGATAGTCACCAAACTATTTTAAAATGAGTATATGTGTGTACTTTCCTTTCTCTGAAAAATGTATAAAAGTCTTTATAGTAAAAATCAATAAAATAATTTAAATGTCATTATTCTAGGTACAGTTATAAACACATACAGATCTTCTTTAAATAAAACTTTACGTACTTGTTCAACTAATCAAGAAAAGGACATTTCTTCTTTTAAGCCTGTTAGTACACACAGAAATCCTTTTAACGATGCTAAGGTTTTCATCAAATTGCAGCTAATTCCCACAAATAAGAAATACCACTTAAACTATTTAAAATATATAATAAAAAATAACAAATAAAAAATAAAAAAATATGTAAATATTTAACATATGTACTGCGTTGTAATCAAACTTCACTCAACTTACTGTGTTTTTCTGTGTCATCATAATTATTTGTTATTCATATTCCCAGCTAGTTGATGGTTAAACTTTAATAGATTTACTTAATATGTGTATGTAATGGGGCTACTAACTAAAAGAACTCATAAACTTTTACTGCCAAGCCCCTAATCTGTTTACCTTAATAAACTTCTAAGTTTTAATATACATGTGATTGAGCATACTTCATTAAGCCCTGGGTCCCTACAGGCCATTAAGCGAAGTTGCCAACCTAGTTCCCTATTTTCCAGTTCTAGTCTCAATAAATTTTCATTTACTAGGTTAGAAACATTCGCAGTCACTTGGTCAATGGCCATAAATTTAAATGAATGGCCTGTATTTGTGTACAATGTCTTGCAAGAGCATTATCTTATTTATTTTTAGTAATGGCATAAATATGCTCATACACTCTGTCTTTCAAACGCCTGTCCGTCTTCCCTATGTAAAATGACGGACACTGATTGCACTGGGCTAAGTAGACTATTCTTTTGCTATTACAGTTGTAAATATCCCTAACAAGGAAAGTCTCCTTCCTAATAGTAAAAGTGTCAGTTGGCTCTATGTATGCACAATACCTACATGTTCCACATTTTTTAGTCCCTCCCTTCACTTTATACATTCTCAATTTCCTTTCTAATAACTGTTTCATATTGGTACCTCTCCTAAATGTAATAATGGGACCATAGTTGAAAATTTGCGTCAATTCTTTGTCCAGTGATAGACAAAACCAATACTTCTTAACTATTCTACAAATATCTAGTGCTTCTGGACAAAAGGTAAATGTAAACGCTACCGTGAAGTTCTTATTTCTCCCTGTCATGTTAGCAGGGAGAACGTCCAAACTACTACCAGTTTCTACATTTCCAACTTCTGTCCCATTGTAATCAACCTGGTTGATGAAATCAGTCACAGGTTGTGTTTTCAATATAGCTCTATACCACCTTTGCCTCCTTTTTGACGTTACCTCTATAAAAATTCCTTCTAGGAATGAGTCTGGATAACCTCTACGGGAAAACATTAAATATAAAGTCTCACACTCCTTTTGAAAGTCTTCGTCTAATGTAGTCATCTTGGCTGCCCTCACAAGCTGGCCTTTCACCACTGATTTCTTTTGGTGACGGGGGTGTGAACTAGAAAAGTGGAGATATGTATTAGAAAATGTGTTTTTTCTGTAAATTTTTGATACATACTGCCCTGGGTTCTTACTTAGTTCAATGTCGAGGAAACAAATAGTAGATTTCTGAAAGTTCATAGTGAACTTTAGAAAACCTGTGGTGGTGTTTAAATACTTAACTAATGCTTCAGCTTCTTCTTCTTGACCTTTTAGTAAGATAAAAATATCATCCAGGTACCTTTTATACATGTGAATATTGGTGTTCCAAGGACTATTTAAAACATGGGTAGTCTCCCAGTGGGCCATTACCAAGTTCGCAAAACTTGCGCCCACTGGGGACCCCATTGCTACACCTATTTTTTGCAAAAAAAGTTTGTCCTCAAAGGAAACAAAATTATTCTTTAAAATTATGTCCAATAACTGTTCTACCAGGTTGCATTCGTCACTTGTGGCCCCCTTTGAACCTATAAATTCCACTACCCATTGAGTGCCTAAATCTTGAGGAATGCATGAGTATAACTCACACACGTCTTTTGTTAAAAAGTTTAGCGTAGCATCAAATACTGTATTTTGCATACTATCCAGAAAGGACCATGAATCTTTTAAAATTTGGTCTTCGTTTTCCACATATTTTTTAAGGATAGAATCCACAAATTTTGCACAGGGGTAGGTTATAGATTGCCTCGCATCAACAAGTGTTCTAAATGGTGGGTTCCCTAAGTTCTTGTGAAGTTTAGGGATACCAAAAATTTTTGGTATCCTTGGGGCCAACATTGTTAAGTAATGATTTTGCTCACTATCAATTAATCCGTCAATATACAAATCATTGATGAACAGTTTGATGTTATGGTATGCCTGGTTTAGTTGGTTTCTACTAACAACCTCATAGGTGTCCTTCTCTAATAGTGCTAACATTATTTTGGAATAATCAACATTATACACAACTGCAAGCCCACCCCCCTTATCGGGTTTCATGAGCCTTATTGGGAGACTTCTGAATAGGGTTAGTAAATTTCTCACCTCTTCAGATATATTGTCGTGCTGTCGGTTTCTATGACTTTTACTAATTGTCTCCCTAAATTCTATTTCACACTTGTTCAAACATACATAACAAAACATTTTGTGGTGGATTAAAACTGCTAGCTACTCGCAACACATCAACATTGATGTTGGAATTTCCAAAAATGATATTTAAGTTTAACTTGTGAATAAACATTTTAAGATCAATTAAAAGTTCAACTATGTCACAAGTTTTCGAAGGCACAAAAGTAAGGCCTTTTGCGAATAGCTCCACCAAACCCTTGTCGATATGGCACTCAATAAAGTTGTATATTTTGAAATCTCCATCCTTGTTGGTCACTGTCTCAAAAAGTGTCAGTCCCACTATTTGTTGGCACTGCGGGTGTTGTAATGTCTCTTCTGCCCAAGTAGTGGTTTCGGTTTCCAGTTGCCCCCCCCCCTCTGCAGTTTTTTTGGGGGCCTTATGGTTGCCATTCGACTTCCTCTAAGGGGTCATAATTAGGATTAGAGTCACCCATTTCATCTACAACATAACTGGATTCCACAGTTTCGAAATCCAGGTCCATATTAGGGCCATTTCCAATATGTCCCTTAATACTATTTCCATTGAGGTGCCCCCATGGTTGGTCCCATGTTTTGGTGTGATTTGTGATGGTTTTCGCTTTCCCGGCTCCAGTTTGTGAGCCAGGAGGTTTAGGAAAGGCTGTCCCTTCTCTATATGCTTTTAAGTCTCTGTCCAATTTTTTTTATCTTAGTTGCTTTTAGTTTAACCATTTACTGGGCAATACTAGATAAGGTTCTGTTAAATTCAAACTCATACCTGTAATAATCCAAATCATTTTTAATTTCTTTTTCCAAAGCCATGGTTTCAGTGGTCAAAACCCCCAATGCTATTTGGTAGTGTTTGACCATACACTGTAAAATTACCAACCCATGGTTGTTGTACAATTCGATCAGTTCATTGTAAAACTCTGACCCAAATTCTAAACCACTTGGGTATGAAAAAAGTCTTAGACCTTTGGGAACTATTTTCTCTGTGATACATTTGTTTAAATAGTTCAATTCTAGTTGAGTTTTCTTGATTTTAAAAAGCTTAGAGTCAAATAGTTTAAGCTTTTCTACTAAAGTAGACTTACTTGCATTTTCAGCTGCACTTGGGCTAGTACTCTGTGGGACATCCAGATTCAGTTCGTCGTTTAGCCAATTCCCAGGGTCGAAATTGTCAGTTGGGGGTGCAAAAGCACCCATACGCCGTTCCCCTGCTTGTCCACGTAATGGTAACATTGGGTTGCTCCTAGGTGCCCCCTGCTGCTGGGTTGGATTCCGATCAGTGTTGCCAGGAAAATTCATAGCATTTTTACTTGTTTGGCTCACGCTGTCTACCTTTTCGGTCAGCCGGTCCAAGCGTGCGTTAATTAATTCCAGTAGTTGAGTTAAATTGCCTTGTGAAGGGTAATCCCCTTCTTGCGTGTTATCCATCTTCTATGCGTTGTAACCAAAACTTTAAAACAAACTAGGAACCAAACGGTAAAACACAACACAACACAGTGGTAAAGAAAAGTGTTGGTACCACAAAAGCATACGAGATGGGTATCTCCAAATAATATCCACAAGTTTGTTGAACGGACAATACTTCTGTTAAAAACGATTCACATTTGCACGAACGATACTTTTTATTAAAAACAGTTCACGTAAAACACTCTAAGCGTTTTTCGTTCGGAACAGTGTCTGAACTTCTTCAGACAAACACTGACACTATTCAAACTCCATGTTTAAATAATACATTAATTATGACATCATTACTGCAATTATTCAGTTAAACAGATTGATTAACTAAATCAGATCAATTAAATAAATTAATTAATTGAATTAATCAAACTAGTCCAACCCACACAAAAATACAAGCACCAAGTACCAATGTATTGGATAGTCATCAAACATATTTTAAAAAGAGTATATGTGTGTACTTTTCTTTCTCCAAAAAATGTATAAAAGTCTTTATAGTAACAGTCAATAAAATAATTTAAATGTCATTATTCTAAGTACAGTTATAAACACATACAGATCTTCTTTAAATACAACTTTACGTACTTGTTCAACTAATCAAGAAAAGGACATTTCTTCTTTTAAGCCTGTTAGTACACACAGAAATCCTTTTAACGATGCTAAGGTTTTCATCAAATTGCAGCTAATTCCCACAAATAAGAAATACCACTTAAACTATTTAAAATATATAATAAAAAATAACAAATAAAAAATAAAAAAAATATGTAAATATTTAACATATGTACTGCGTTGTAATCAAACTTCACTCAACTTACTGTGTTTTTCTGTGTCATCATAATTATTTATTATTCATATTCCCAGCTAGTTGATTTTTTTGATTTTGTTGATTTTTTATTTGTTATTTTTTATTATATATTTTAAATAGTTTAAGTGGTATTTCTTATTTGTGGGAATTAGCTGCAATTCGATGAAAACCTTAGCATCGTTAAAAGGATTTCTGTGTGTACTAACAGGATTAAAAGAAGAAATGTCCTTTTCTTGATTAGTTGAACAAGTACGTAAAGTTTTATTTAAAGAAGATCTGTATGTGTTTATAACTGTACTTAGAATAATGACATTTATTGACTGTTACTATGACATACATTTTTTGGAGAAAGAAAAGTACACACATATACTCTTTTTAAAATATGTTTGGTGACTATCCAATACATTGGTACTTGGTGCTTGTATTTTTGTGTGGGTTGGACTAGTTTGATTAATTCAATTAATTAATTTATTTAATTGATCTGATTTAATCAACCTGTTTAACTGAATAATTGCAGTAATGATGTCATAATTAATGTATTATTTAAACATGGAGGTTGAATAGTGTCAGTGTTTGTCTGAAGAAGTTCGGACACTGTTCTGACAAGCTGCCAGAGTGTTTTACGTGAACTGTTTTTAATAAAAAGTATCATTCATGCAAATGTGAATCATTTTTAACAGAAGTCTTGTCCGTTCAACAAACTTGTGGATATTATTTGGAGATACCCGTCTCGTATGCTTTTGTGGTACCAACACTTTTCTTTACCACTGTACTTACAGGAATCCTTAATAATAATAAATAATAACAATAACAATAATCTGTACAGGTAGTACTGTACTTACAGGAATCCTTATTAATAATAATAATATGTACAGATAGTGCTGTATTTACAGGAATCCTTAATAATAATAATAATAATAATAATAATAATAATAATCTGTACAGGTAGTTCTGTACTTACAGGAATCCTTAATAATAATAATAATAATAATAATAATCTGTACAGGTAGTTCTGTACTTACAGGAATCCTAATTAATAATAATAATAATAATAATAATAATAATAATAATAATAATAATATGAATCTGTACAGGTAGTTCTGTACTTACAGGAATCCTTAATAATAATAATAATAATAATAATAATAATAATAATAATAATAATAATAATAAACTGTACAGGTAGTACTGTACTTACAGGAATCCTTATTATTATTATTAATAATAATAATAATAATAATAATAATAATAATAATAATCTGTACAGGTAGTACTGTACTTACAGGAATCCTTATTAATAATAATAATAATAATAATAATAATAATAATAATAATAATAATAATAATCTGTACAGGTAGTTCTCTACTTACAGGAATCCTTAATAATAATAATAATAATAATAATCTGTACAGGTAGTTCTGTACTTACAGGAATCCTTATTAATAATAATAATAATAATAATAATAATAATAATAATAATAATAATATGAATCTGTACAGGTAGTTCTGTACTTACAGGAATCCCTATTATTATTAATAATAATAATAATAATAATAATAATAATAATAATAATAATAATAACAATCTGTACAGGTAGTACTGTACTTACAGGAATCCTTATTATTAATAATAATAATAATAATAATAATAATACTACTACTAATAATAATAATAATAATAATAATAATCTGTACAGGTAGTACTGTACTTACAGGAATCCTTATTAATAATAATAATATATACAGATAGTGCTGTATTTACAGGAATCCTCAAAAATAATAATAATAATAATAATAATAATAATAATAATAATAATAATAATAATAATAATAATAATCTGTACAGGTAGTTATATACTTACAGGAATCCTTAATAATAGTAATCTGTACAGGTAGTACTGTACTTACAGGAATCCTTAATAATAATAAATAATAACAATAACAATAATCTGTACATGTAGTTCTGTACTTACAGGAATCCCTAATAATAATAATAATAATAATAATAATAATAATAATAATAATACTAATCTGTACAGGTAGTTCTGTACTTACAGGAATCCTTAATAATAATAAATAATAACAATAACAATAATCTGTACAGGTAGTACTGTACTTACAGGAATCCTTAATAATAATAATAATAATAATAATAATAATCTGTACAGGTAGTTCTGTACTTACAGGAATCCTTAATAATAATAATAATAATAATAATAATAATAATAATAATAATAATAATAACCTGTACAGGTAGTACTGTACTTGCAGGAATCCTTAGTAATAATAATAATAATAATAATAATAATAATCTTTACAGGTAGTTCTGTACTTACAGGAATCCTTGGTGCTGTAAATCATTAAACAGAAAATTTTAGCCTATGCAAAAGTTGTGCAACCAATTTTATATACTTGAGTAATCTTTGAAATATTGTATTGGAATGTTTTACTTGTACATTTGTGCTTTATGCAGTTGGATCATGGCTGAAAAGGGTACAAGGACTGACTCTCCCACCTAGTCAACAAAAAATACAGAAATAAAAAATACATCAGACTGTGACATATTTGTATGCTATGTTCAAGCCTCATAAGATCTGCAACAGAAACTGTGTCAATAAATTGCCTTTTTATGATGTCTCAGCAATGGCAGAGGAATTTTATTTGTTCTTTTGTGTATTTGGAAAAAATATTTAAATCTGTTGTTTTGGGAAACACAGCAACTATGAGTGTGATGAAATGTAAGAGATGTTTCTAACTCAGGAAATTAACTGCTGTAATTGCAGGAAGGGAAAAAGGAGAGCTATGACAAAAGTCTTGAGTTAATTTTGTGAAAAAGTGACCTGGATTCCCAGATTTACTACCAGCTAGTCTTTCTGCTGTTCTTATCTGTTTGTTAGAAAGATGTTGGAATGACTCAGAAGCCATATTGTGGTCAAACGGGGCACTAGGCAGGGGAATGAACACCCCACAGCTATTCTATTATACCATAACTTGGCTGTAGCTCCCCATTTACCATAAACAATGTTCAAACCAGTCAGTGTGCATACTACTTATTTAATATTTATTTTTTATTTTTACAATTATCACAGAGATTTGGATTTAATTTAAAACTGTTTCATGTTTACAACAAAGCAATGACAGACATTTGCTAAACAAAAGAGTTTCACACCAAAAACAGACTTAACATGAGCAACAGTAAATTCCTTTTCCCTTTATACTCACAGTTACTAAAAATGCATCTGGTAAACGATGTGCTGGGCAGTCAGAGCATATAGTGAAGCACTAATTAGCATCTATGTTAAGGGTACAGTAATGTGTAATGCATTTGCTAACAGCCTGGAGCAGTCATTATAAGCCTGGAGCAATCACTACATGCTTGGAGTAGTCACTACATGCCTGGAGCAGTCACTACATGCCCAGAGCAGTCACTATATGCTTGGAGCAGTCACTACATGCCTGGAGCA
>NW_025052707.1:0-10688 GCF_019279795.1 Protopterus annectens | reverse complement strand
GTTGGGCTAAATGTATTAAGTATGAGTTAGATATAGCTATAGGGCACAAACTCTGCTCAGCTACATGTATTAGGTATGAGTTAGATATAGCTATAGGGCACAAACTCTGCTCAGCTACATGTATTAGGTATGAGTTAGATATAGCTATAGGGCACAAACTCTGCTCAGCTACATGTATTAGGTATGAGTTAGATATAGCTATAGGGCACAAACTCTGCTCAGCTACATGTATTAGGTATGAGTTAGATATAGCTATAGGGCACAAACTCTGCTCAGCTACATGTATTAGGTATGAGTTAGATATAGCTATAGGGCACAAACTCTGCTCAGCTACATGTATTAGGTATGAGTTAGATATAGCTATAGGGCACAAACTCTGCTCAGCTACATGTATTAGGTATGAGTTAGATATAGCTATAGGGCACAAACTCTGCTCAGCTACATGTATTAGGTATGAGTTAGATATAGCTATAGGGCACAAACTCTGCTCAGCTACATGTATTAGGTAAGAGATAAAGCTATAGTGCAAAAACTCTGCTCAGCTACATGTTTTAGGTATGAGTTACATATAGCTATAGGGCACAAACTCTTTTCAAGTACATGTATTACGTATGAGTTAGATATAGCTACAGGGCACAAACTCTACTCAGCTACATGTATTAGGTATGAGTTAGATATAGCTATAGGGCACAAACTCTGCTCAGCTACATGTATTAGGTATGAGTTAGATATAGCTATAGGGCACAAACTCTGCTCAGCTACATGTATTAGGTATGAGTTAGATATAGCTATAGGGCACAAACTCTGCTCAGCTACATGTATTAGGTATGAGTTAGATATAGCTATAGGGCACAAACTCTGCTCAGCTACATGTATTAGGTATGAGTTAGATATAGCTATAGGGCACAAACTCTGCTCAGCTACATGTATTAGGTATGAGTTAGATATAGCTATAGGGCACAAACTCTGCTCAGCTACATGTATTAGGTATGAGTTAGATATAGCTATAGGGCACAAACTCTGCTCAGCTACATGTATTAGGTATGAGTTAGATATAGCTATAGGGCACAAACTCTGCTCAGCTACATGTATTAGGTATGAGTTAGATATAGCTATAGGGCACAAACTCTGCTCAGCTACATGTATTAGGTATGAGTTAGATATAGCTATAGGGCACAAACTCTGCTCAGCTACATGTATTAGGTATGAGTTAGATATAGCTATAGGGCACAAACTCTGCTCAGCTACATGTATTAGGTATGAGTTAGATATACATATAGGCACAAACCTGCTCAGCTACATTTATTAGGGCATAAGTTAGATATAGCCATAGGCACAAAACCCCTGCTTAGCTACATGTATTAGGGTATGTATTAGATAAAACCTATAGGGCAATAAACCTGCTCTCAGCTTTCACATGTATTATGATGATAGATATAGCTATAGGGCACAAACCTGCTCAGCTACATGGCTAGGTGAGTGATATAAATATAGGCAAACTCACCAACTACATATTAGGTATGAGCTGGATATAGCATAGGGGACAAAACCTGCTCAGTTGCATGGCTGCGGCGGTTAGATAGCTATAGGCACAAAATCTGCCTAGCTGTGGCCAGGGCATGAGCAGATATAGTTATAGATCACAAACTCTGCTCAGTTACATGTATTAGGTATGAGTTAGGTATAGCTATAAGCACAAACTCTGCTCAGCTACATGCATTAGGTATGAGTTAGATATAGCTATAGGGTCAAACTCTGCTGAGCTACATGTATTATGTATGAGTTAGATATAGTTATAAAGGCAAACCTGCTCAGCCACAGCTGCATAGGTATAAGTTAGATATAGCTATAGGGCACAAACCCTGCTTAGCTACATGTATTAGGTATGTATTAGATAAAGCTATAGGGCACAAACTCTGCTCAGCTACATGTATTATGCATGAGTTAGATATAGCTATAGGGCACAAACTCTGCTCAGCTACATGTATTAGGTATGAGTTAGATATAGCTATAGGGTACAAACTCTACTCAACTACATGTATTAGGTATGAGTTGGATATAGCTATAGGGGACAAACTCTGTGCAGCCATACGGGCTAGGGTATGAGCGATATAGCTAGGGCACAAATTCTGCCTGGCCATGCATAGGTAAGAGATAAAGTTATAGTGCAAAAACTCTTCTCAGCTACATGTTTTAGGTATGAGTTACATATGGCCATAGGGCACAAACTTTCGCGTTAAGGCCACGATGAGTTAGATATAAAGCAGGCAACTCTACCAGCTGCTGGCGTATTACGCGCAGAGTTAGATATAGCAATAGGGCACAAACTCTGCTCAACTACATGTATTAGGTATGAGTTAGAACTAGCTATAGGGCACAAACTCTGCTTAGCTACTTGTATTAGGTATGAGTTAGATATAGCTATAGGGCAATACAAACTCTGCTCAGGTCCATGTATTAGGTATGAGGGAGATATAGGGATAGAGCACAAACTCTGCCCAAGTACATGTATTAAGTATGAGCTAGGTTGATAGCTATAGGGCTACAAACTCTGCTCCAGCTACTTCCCTTTGGTATTAGGTAAAAGAGACTTAGATACGAGCTATAGGGCACAATCTCGCTCAGCTACATGTATTAGGGCCATCAGTTAGATATAGCTATAGGGTACAAACTCTGCTCAGCTAGCATGTAGTTAGGTATGAGCGGCGGCGCTATAGGGATAGAAGCTCTGCCCGGCGCAATAAATAGTTAGATATAGCTATAGGGCACAACACTCTGCCTCCAGCGCCACATGTATTAGGCATGAGTTAGATATAGCTGTAGGCAAACAAACCTGCTCAGCTACATGTACTTAGGCGCTAATGGTTAGATAGCCATGAAAGCAACAAACTCTGCTCCAGCCAACATGTGACATTAGGTATGAGCATGGATATACATCTATAGGGGACAAACTCTGCTCAGTTACATGGCTATTAGGTATGGAGTTAGGATAGCGAGTAGGGGCACAAAATCTCTGGGCTCAGCTACATGCATTAGGGTTTTCAGGAGTTAGATATAGCTATATGGCACAAACTCTGCCCAGCTACGTAATATTAGGTATGACTTAGCATATGAGCTATATAGATGCCAAACCTGCCTGAAGCTACATGTAATAAGTATGAGTTAGTTATAACTATAGGGCAGAAACTCTGCTCACACTAAGGCTGTATTAGGTATGAGTTAGATATAGCCATATATATATAGGGCACAAACTCTGCTCATCTGCTACATGTAAAAAGTATTAGGTATGAGTTAGATATAGCCATGGTGCACAAACTCTGCTCAGCTGTTTTCAGTCTGTGTTACATATAGCCAGGCATAAACCTTTCGCACACGACACGTATGAGTGCTAGATATAGCCATAGGCACAAACTCTGCTCAGCCACATGTATAGGTATGAGTTAGATATAGCTATAGTGCACACAAACTACTCTGCTCAGCTACATGTGGCCAGGTATGCGAGTTAGAAATAGCTATAGGTTAACAAACACTGCTCAGCTACATAAGGCGTATTGCGGGTATGAGTTAGATATAGCGAGTAGGGGCAAATGCAAACTCGCTCAATTACATGTATTAAGTGATGAGTTAGGCATAGCTATAGATGGGCACAAACTCTGCTCAGCTATAAGGCTGGCTAGCTAAGTGAGTAGATATAGCCATAGGCAAAAACTTCTGCTCAGCTACATGTATTAGGTATGAGCAGCTATAGCTATAGGGCACAAACTCTGCCTTTCAGCGCACATGTCTTCCAGGGCATGAGTTACATATAGCTATAGGGCACAAACTCTTTTCAAGTACATGTATTACGTATGAGTTAGATATAGCAACAGGGCACAAACTCTACTCAGCTCCAATGTATATGCATGAGTTAGATAGTAGCTATAGGGTAACCTGCTCAGCTACACCTTATACAGGGTATGAGTTAGATAGCTATAGGGCTACAAACTGTAATGCTCAGCTTACATGTATTTGGTATGAGTTAGATATAGCTATAGGTGCAACTCTGCTCCAGTTACATGTATCTAGGTATGAGTTAGATATAGCTATAGGGCAACAAACCTGCTCAGCTACATGGTATTAGGTATGGGTTAGATAGCAGCCATAGGGCACAAACTCGCTCAGCTACATGTATTAGCAGCATGAGTTAGATATAGCTATAGGGCACAAGACTCTGCCTCAGCTACGCTATGTATTCAGGTATGAGTTAGATATAGCTATTAGGGCACAAATCCTGCTCTGCCAAGCACATGTATTAGGTATGAGTTAGATATAGCTATAGGGCACAAACTCTGCCCAGCCACATGTATTAAAGGTATGAGCTAGATATAGCTATAGGGCAACAAACTCTGCTCAAGTACATGTATTAGGTATAAGTTAGATATAGCTATAGGGCACACACTCTGCTCAGCTACATGTATTAAGAATGAGTTAGATATAGCTATAGGGCACAAACTCCGCTTAAGCACATGTATTAGGTATGAGTTAGGTATAGCTATAGGGCACAAACTCTGCTCAGCTACATGTATTAGCAGTGCATGAAGTTAGATATAGCCATAGGGCACAAACTCTGCTCAGCTAAGCATGTATTAGGGCATGAGTTACTGCATATAGCCATAAGGCACAAACTCTGCTCAGCTACATGTATTAGGTATGAGTCTAGGATATAGCTTATAGCAGGGCACAAACCTGCTTCACAGGCAACATGTATTAGGTATGAGGTAGTTATAGCTATAGGGCACAAACTCTGCTCATCTACTTGTATTAGGTATGAGTTAGATATAGCTATCGGGCACAAACTCTGCTCAGCCACATGTATTAGGTATGAGTTAGACATTAATAGCTATAGTAAGCACAAACTCTTGCTCTAGCTACATGTGTATTAGGTATGAGTTAAGTATACTATAGGGTTACAATAAACTCTGGGCTCAGCTACATGGTATTAGGTATGAGTTAGATACAGAAAATACCCCGCCCACTTGCATAGCGATATGTATTACGTATGAGTTATCATAGGCTATAGGGTACAAACTCTGCTCAGCTACATGTATTAGGTATAAGTTAAATATAGCTACAGGGCACAAACTCTGCTCAGCTACCTGTATTAGGTATGAGTTCAATATAGCTATAGGACACAAGCTCTACTCTGCTACATGTATTAGGTATCAGTTAGATATAGCTATAGGGCAGAAACTTCTTCTCAGCCACATAGTTTTATTAGGGTATGATATTAGATATAGCTGGCAAGGGCACAAACTCTGCCTCAGCTAGCATGCTATTAGGTATGGAGTTAGGGATATGAGCCATAGGGGCAGAAACTCTGCTCAGCTACATATATTAGGGATGAGTTAGATATAGCTATAAGGCACAAACTCTGCTCAGCTACATGTATTATGTATGAGTTAGATATAGCTATAGGGCACAAACTCTGCTCAGCTGACATGCAAGCCAGGTGCATGAAGATATAGCTATAGGGCACAAACTCTGCTCAGCCACATGCATGCTTATTAGGTATTAGTTAGGTAAAGCTATAGGGCACAAACCCTGCTTAGCTACATGTATTAGGTATGTGTTAGATAAAGGAATAGGGCACAAACTTTGCTCAGCTATATGTATTATGTATGAGTTAAATATAGCTATAGGGCACAAACTCTGCTCAGCTACATGTATTAGGTATGAGTTAGATATAGCTATAGGGCACAAACTCTGCTCAGTTACATGTATTAGGTATGAGTTAGATATAGCTATAGGGTACAATCTCTGCTCAGCTACATGCATTAGCTATGAGGTAGATATAGCTATAGGGCACAAACTCTGCTCAGCTACATGTATTAGGTATGAGTTAGATATACCTATAGGGCACTCTGCTCAGTTACATGTATTAGGTATGAGTTAGATATAGCTATAGGGCACAAACTCTGCTCAGCTACATGTATTAGGTATGAGTTAGATATAGCTATAGGGCACAAACTCTGCTCAGCTACATGTATTAGGTATGAGTTAGATATAGCTATAGGGTACAAACTCTACTCAACAACATGTATTAGGTATGAGATGGATATAGCTATAGGGGACAAACTCTGCTCAGTTACATGTATTATGTATGAGTTAGATATAGCTATAGGGCACAAACTCTGCTCAGCTACATGTATTAGGTATGAGTTAGATATAGCTATAGGGCACAAACTCTGCTCAGCTACATGTATTAGGTATAAGTTAGATATAGCTATAGGGCACAAACTCTGCTCAGCTACATGTATTAGGTATGAGTTAGGTATAGCTATAGGCACAAACTCTGCTCAGCTACATGTATTAGGTATGAGTTAGATATAGCTATAGGGCACAAACTCTACTCAGCTACATGTATTAGGTATGAGTTAGATATAGCTATAGGGCACAAACTCTGCTCAGCTACATGTATTAGGTATGAGTTAGATATAGCTATAGGGCACAAACTCTGCTCAGCTACATGTATTAGGTATGAGTTAGATATAGCTATAGGGCACAAACTCTGCTCAGCTACATGTATTAGGTATGAGTTAGATATAGCTATAGGGCACAAACTCTGCTCAAGTACATGTATTAGGTATGAGTTAGATATAGCTATAGGGCACAAACTCTGCTCAAGTACATGTATTAAGTATGAGTTAGATATCGCTATAGGGCCCAAACTCTGCTCAGTTACATGTATTAGGTATGAGTTAGGTATAGCCATAGGCCAAAAACTCTGCTCAGCTACAGGAATTAGGTATGAGTTATATATATAGCTATAGGGCACAAACACTGCTCAGCTACATGTATTAGGCATGAGTTAGATATAGCTATAGAGCACAAACTCTGCTCAGCTACATGTATTAGGTATGAGATATAGCGGTAGGGTACAAACTCTGCTCAGTTACATGTATTAGGTATGAGTTAGATATAGCTATAGGGCACAAACTCTGCTCAGCTACATGTATTAGGTATGAGTTAGATATAGCTATAGGGCACAAACTCTGCTAAGTTACATGTATTAGGTATGAGTTAGGTATAGCTATAGGGCACAAATTCTGCTCAGCTACATGTATTAGGTATGAGTTAGCTGTAGCTATAGGTCACAAACTCTGCTCTACTACATGTATTAGGTAAGTGTTAGATATAGCTATAGGGCACAAACTCTGCTAAGTTACATGTATTAGGGATGAGTTAGATATAGCCATAGGGTACAAACTCTGCTCAAGTACATGTATTAGGTATGAGTTAGATATAGCTATAGGGCACAAACTCTGCTCAGCTACATGTATTAGGTATGAGTTAGATACAGCTATAGGGCACAAACTCTGCTCAGCTACATGTATTAGGTATGAGTTAGATAAAGCTATAGGGCACAAACTCTGCTACGTTACATTTATTAGGTATGAGTTAGGTATAGCTATAGGGCACAAACTCTGATCAGTTACATGTATTTAGGGATGAGTTAGGTATAGCTATAAGCCACAAACTCTGCTCAAGTACATGTATTAGGTATGAGTTAGGTATAGCTATAAGCCACAAACTCTGCTCAAGTACATGTATTAGGTATGAGTTAGATATAGCTATAGGGTACAATCTCTGCTCAGCTACATGCATTAGCTATGAGGTAGATATAGCTATAGGGCACAAACTCTGCCTCAGCTACATGCATTAGGGCATGAGTTAGATATAGCCATAGGAATTTACAAACTCTGCTCAGGTCCATGTATTAGGTGTGAGTTAGAAATATGGCTATAGGGCAGGCAAACTCTGCTCAGAGGTACATGTGTATCTAGGTATGAGTTAGATATTAAGAAGCTATAGAGCAACTGAAAACTCTGCTCACTTACATGTATTAGGGTATGAGTTGGAGGAATATAGCTATAGGGCACAAACTCTGCTCAGCTACATGTATTAGGTATGAGTTAGGTATAGCTATAGGGTACAAACTCATCTCAGCTACATGTATTAGGTATGAGTTAGTTATAGCTATAGGGCACAAACTCTGCTTAGTTACATGTATTTGGTATGAGTTAGATATTCAAAGCTATAGGCACAAGCACCGCTCAGTTTACATGTTTTAGCTATGAGTTAGATATAGCTATAGGGCACAAATATATACTCAGCTTCACACGTATTAGGTATGAGTTAGGTATAGCTATAGGGCACAAACTCTGATCAGTTACATGTATTTAGGGATGAATTAGGTATAGCTATAAGCCACAAACTCTGCTCAAGTACATGTATTAGGTATGAGTTAGATATAGCTATAGGGTACAATCTCTGCTCAGCTACATGTATTGTGGGTATGAGCAAGATATAGCTATAGGCCTACAAACTCTGCTCAGTTATGGCATGTATTTAGGTATGAGTTAGATAGAGCAATAGGGCACAAAACTCTGCTCAAGCACATGTATAGTATGTAGTTAGATATAGCTATAGGGCACAAACTCTGCTCAGCTACATGTAAGTAGGGTATGAGTTAGATATATAGCTATGGGCACTAAAACTCTGCTCCAGCTACATGTATTAGGTAGAGGATTAGGATATAGCTATAGGACACAAACTCTGCTCAGCCACATGCATTAGGTATGAGTTAGATATAGGTATAGGGCACAAACTCATGTCAAGAACATGTATTAGAGTCAATGAGTCAATATAGCTATAGGACACAGAGCTCTGCTCAAGGCTACATGTATTAGGTATTATGGAGTTAGATATAGCTGGCGAAAGGCTGCTACCCCACTAGCCACATGTATTAGGTATGAGTTGATATGGCCAGGGGCACAAACTCTGCTAAGTTACATATATTAGGTAAGAGTTAGGCATAGCTATAGGCCACAAACTCTGCTCAGTTGCATGTATTAGGTATGAGTTAGATATAGCTATGCAGGCACAAACTCGCCCCAAGTTACATGTATTGGATGTACATGAGGTTAAGAGTATAGCTATAGATTACAAAATCGCCCACTACATGAATTACGTATGAGTTAGATATAGCTTTAGGGCACAACCTCTGCTCAGTTACACGTATTAGGTATGAGCTAGGTATAGCGATAGAGCAAAAACTCTGCTCATCTACATGTATTAGGTATGAGTTAGATATAGCTAAAGGGTACAAACTCTACTCAACTACATGTATTAGGTATGAGTTGGATATAGCTATAGGGGACAAATTCTGCGCAGCTACATGTATTAGGTATGAGATGTGCTCATAGCAAAAACCTGTCTAGCTGCTGTTTTAGGTATGTGTTACACATAGCTATAGGGCATAAACTCAATTCAAGTACATGTATTACGTATGAGTTAGATATAGCTACAGGGCACAAACTCTACTCAGCTACATGTATTAGGTGTGAGTTAAATATAGCTATGATACAACCTGCTCAATTACATGTATTAGGTGGCGAGTTAGAAACAGCTATAGGGCACAATCTCTGCTCAGCTACATGTATTAGGTATGAGTTAGATATAGCGATAGGGCACAAACTCTGCTCAAGTACATGTATTAAGTATGAGCTAGGTATAGCTATAGATCACAAACTCTGCTCATCTATATGTATTAGCTATGAGTTAGATATAGCTATAGGGTAAAAACTCTGCTAAGTTACGGCTAGGTATGAGCAGCTGTAGCTATAGACACAAACCACCACCTACATGTCTTATGGATGAGTTAGATATAGCTATTGGGCAAAAACACTGCTCAAGTACATGTATTAGGTAAGGAGCATTACAGCAATAGGGCACAAACCTGCTCAGCTTAAATGTATTAAGTATGAGTTAGACAACAGAAATAAATCACCAGCTACATGTATTAGTATGACATAGCTATACAACCTGCCTTCCAGCTACATGTATTTGCATGAGTTAGGTATAGCTATAGGGCAAAAACTCTGCTCAGCGACATGTATTAAATATGAGCAAGAAGCTATAGGCAAAAAAACTCCTGCTCAGCTACATATTAGGTATGAGTTATATATATACCTATAGGGCACAAACTCTGCTCAGCTACACGTATTATGTATGAGTTAGTTATGGCTATAGGGCACAAACTCTGTTCAAGTACATGTATTAGGTGTTAGTTAGGTATAGCTGTAGGGCACAAACTCTGCTCAGCTAAATGTATTAAGTATGAGTAGATATAGCTATAGGGCACAAACTCTACTCAGCTACATGTATTAGGTATAAGTTAGGTATAGCTATACTGTACAAACTCTGCTCAGCTACATGTATTAGGTATGAGTTAGGGTATAGGCTTATAGGGCACAAACTCTGCTCAGCTACATGTATTAGGTATGAGTTAGGTATAACTATAGGGCACCAACTCTGCTCAGCTACATGTATTAGGTATGAGTTAGATATACCTTTAGGGCACAAACTCTGCTCAAGTACATGTATTAGGTATGAGTTAGATATAACTATAAGGTACAAACTCTGCTTAGCTACATGTATTATGTATGAGATAGATATAGCTATAGGGCACAAACTCTGCTGGCTACATGTGACAGTAGGTGGTATGAGTTAGTCATAGCTATAGGGCAGAAACTCTGCTCAGCTACATATATTAGGGATGAGTTAGATATAGCTATAGGAAAGTTTGGGGCAAAAATTTAGTAATTTTGGTATAGTTAAAAGTTTGGGGCAAAAATTGTAGTAAGTAT
>NW_025052706.1:0-11007 GCF_019279795.1 Protopterus annectens | reverse complement strand
CCCCTGGAGGCCAGATCAAATTTTTAATGAGTGACAAAGGTATGGGGTCTTGCCCAATTGGCTTCTGCACAGATATCATCCATAAAGGCTCTGGAATGAAAAGCCACTGAAGTATCCATTGATCTAGTTGAATGAGCCTTTATTCTGGAAGGTAAAGACACTATTCTGATGGTAGATAAGGTTAATGGCATTTCTAAAGCAAGAAGCTAGAGTTATTTTGGTGCCAGGCCTACCCAATCTGGGTCCTGCAAAGGCCACAAACAATTGATCCGTTTTTCTGAAAGATTTAGTTCTGTCCAAGTAAAAATGAAGTTGCCTATGAACATCAAGGGTATGCAAAAGATATTCCCAACTATTTGAATTCTGAGAGAAAAAAAATGGCAGGTCAATAGATTGGTTAACTGAAAACCCAGAAATCAAGTAAGGTCTCTTGATATTCAAGTCCTGCAACTCAGATACTGATGTTCATCATGTTACACTGCTGCAGTCATTACACTTGGGTTATCCTGCCGTCAGGCGGTTCCCCAGTCGGCCTGAGTTCCAAAGTCTTGGTCGAAGGTTTTCAGTTGCCTGTCAGCTTCCTCCCTGATGTCAGTGCGACAGGGGTATATAAGATGCAGCCGACGCCATTTTTCTTCAGTCTTTCTTGCCGCTACGGTGCCTAAGCAAAAGCAGTTCGCAAGTGCCGGTCGGCCATCTCCTGAGATTTTCATTCCAAATCCAGAACCGAAGTCTTCTACAAAGCTGAGTACCCCATTGGGGAAACTTTTTCTTGCTTCAGACCGATGTCAGTAAAAGTTAATAACTGTATTTTTGTGGAAGCAACACTTACAAGAATTTCCATTCCTATTGTATCCCATGCCTAGGCCCTGACCACGACGTCACTGGTTGTCAGTTTTGTGCTAGGTTTAACAAGCGCACTATTAAATGTCGGTTTAATTTTGCCTGACATTATTTTGGTAGAAAATTCAATTATACCATGCCGTTGTAACTTCTGACGACCGGAATACACAAAAAGTGCAAAGACAAGGATAGGCATCCGAGGCCCAAAACTGACGATGAAGCCTCTTCTAGGCCAGTCACCGGTTCTCCAGATGTTCTTCATTCCACATTGCTGCAGTCCTAACTATTGGGTAGTCCGCTGTCCAGTCGGCCCGAATACCAAAGAGATGGATGACGGTCAGGCGCGCAGACTGACGCCAGTACGCCAGGGTACTACGCGCATGACCGACGTCATATCCTCAGTCTTTTTTGCCGCATGGTCCGATGCAGAAGCAATTTTGCGAGTGCAGGTTGGCGTTCTGAAAGTTTCTGAAGTCAGAGTTTCAAACCGAATCAAAGTTGGCTGGCACTGCTAGAATATTTTGGTTTTTTCTTGCCTCAGTATTTAACCGATGTCAGAAAAAGTGAATAACTGTATTTTTGTGGGAAACAGATACCTCATAGGGATTACCATACTTTGTGTATACCTTGTTTAGGACCTGAGCACGACGTTGTTGGATGCCGCTTGTGCTAGATTTAACAAACGCACTATTAAGAGAAGGTTAGACTGTGCCAGGTTAGTGTTTGGGAAGCGTTGTAATTATAAAAATGCCGCCGATGCTCACGCACGGCTTCGCTAAAAACGCAAGGATAAAGCAGCTGTTTAGAGTGGGAGGAAACCGACAGTCCCAGACGCCGGTTGTTTAGAAGGCTCAGTGGAGCCGGAGGTTTTGCCAGGTGTTTCTTTGGAGTCTCAGGGAGAGACTTTACTGTTACAGGATGTATCCTCTCAGGAAGTAGGCCAGGCTGAGGGGCTTCTCAGGTGGCTGTTCTTCCCCTCTTCCCAAGGTGGTTAGAGCCTCCCTTCTGTTTCCAAGGCTTCTTTGAGGCAGGCCAAGTTTAGCTTCAGTGGGGTTTTCTCCTAGTGCTTCAGGGTCTTTGCCCAAGAAGCATATGCTTAAAATGGCAGAGGATTTGATTACTATGATAAGGGGTTCTATGCCCCTCCTGATAAGAGGCCTAGGTGGAACCTGAGTTTGAGAGTTTTGAGCAATGCTCGAGGCTTCGGAGTCTTCGGGTTGAAGACTTGCAGGAGTACCCTCCTTATTCTGATTCTGATGTGGATGATTCTACTCCTTCTGCTTCTCCTCCTGAGGATTTTTCTTCAGAGACTCTGCATTCCATGAGGGAGCATTTTAAATGGGAAGGTCAAGATTTCTCTGATTCCAGGAAAAGGCTTCGGGAATTCTTGTTTTTACCCCAGCATAGGCCTTTAGCTATACCTCCTGTTTTGAATGTGGTGGAAGATGTGTTTGCAGAGGCTTCCTGAATCCTGATTCTTGCCTCCTGCCCCAGTTAAACCGGATAGGTATTATAGGTGCCTGAAGCTCATATATCTTTTTAAGAGTCCTAGGGCAGACCCGAACTGTCTCTCAGGGGCCTAAAGGTGTGAAGGCCTCTAGTTGTTAAAAATCCTGTCCTCCTGATAAAGAGGCAAGGTTTTGATAGATGGGGAAAGAAAGTGTATACTTCTTCCACTTTAGCCATGAGGGCGTTGAATTGTCAGTTCCACATGTTAAAATATCAGAATTATCTTCTTTCACAGTTGAAATCTAAGGTGATGCTCTGGTCCGAAGGTATTGAGTGTAAAGAGTTGCAGGATTTAGTTCATGTGTCTGAACAGGTGGGTAAACATTCCTTGCAGTGTGGTTTGATGCTGTGCAGGCCTCCTCCAGGGTGGCTGCCACTGGTTCTGTTCTTCGTGAGGCACGCCTGGTTGAGAGATCAGAATTTAGCTGAGCATGTTAAGACAAGGATTTGGATGCTCCTTTACAGTCTGATGTGTTGTTTGGTTCGCCTCTGTGAAGCAGTTTTGAAGAAATGGAGGACAAGGCTAAGTCTATGCAAACTGTTAAAGATTTTTTTACAGGTACAGCCTCCGAAGTTTAGTAGAAATTGGCCTACTAAGGGATGGACTTATCCTGCTTATGATTCCCAGTCTAGGGGTAGGTCTAGACATGGTAGCAGAGCTCAGGGCTCTTTAGGCTCAGGACAGGGAGTTCCCCTGCTCAGACTTCTGGTGAGGGCAGGGTCAGTCCTTTCGTAGCAGACGAATGACCTGCCTTTTCAGCTGCCAGTTCATTCTCGCCTGGCAGCACTGCTGGGAGGAAGGCTGTCTTTTCAAAGAAAATTGGGATTTAATTACCCAAGACAGATGGGTTCTGGATAGCATTCACCACGGTTACAGGTTTTATTTCCATACCTTGCCTCCTTTCAAAGGCATGCCAGACATTCCTCCTCTACAAAGACAAGAGGCTCACAAGCAAATTTCTCTGTTACTCCAAATAGGGGCCATTCAGCCAGTTCCTGTGTAGAAAGGGGCCTAGGATTTTATTCTCGCCTGTTCCTAGTAATCAAGAAGGGGAACACGGGAGACCAATTTTGGATTTATCTATCCTCAACACTTATCTGACATTCCAAGTTCAAAATGTTGACGTTACAACAGCTTTTACCTCTGGGCAAAGATCACTGATGGTAACTTTAGATCTCAAGGAAGCTTACCTTCATGTGCCTATAAGACTAAGTTGCAGAAAGTATCTGCGCTGAGCTGGAAATTCTCATTATCAGTTCTCTGCATTGCCCTTTGGCTTATCTACTGTGCCCAGAGTATTCACAAAGGTTCTGGCTCCACTGATAGCTTACTTCAGGCTAAAAGGAATTCAAATCTATCCTTACTTGGACGACTGCCTGATTCTGGCTCAAGAAAAGGAAGACCTTCTACAGCATTTGAATATGTCATAGCAGTGCTAAGATGCCTAGGGTATTCTGTGAACGAAATAAAGTCCAGTCTAGTACCCTCTCAAGACATGTGCTTTCTGGGTGTGAGACTGAATACAGCAGCCCAGATGGCCTTTTTAACCCCGGACAAACAAAAGAATCTATCCAGTTACTTCCATCAACTATCTCTTCAGTCCGGGCTGACTGCAAGGACAGTCCTTCAAGCCTTAGGGTTCATGGCATCTTAGATTCTGGTGCTTCCCAATGCCAAACTGCATATGAGGAAGCTGCAATGGTACCTCAAAAATGTATGGACACAGCACTGCCAGGATTTGGACACTGTCATTCAAGTAATACCTTGCATTCAAAAGGAATTTTTGTGGTGGGCTCAGGAATGTCACCTAAACAAGGGACTCTCTGTGACCCGGCCAGAGGCGAGTCAGATTCTAACGACAGATGCCTCAGACATTGCTTGGGGAGCTCATCTGAATGGAAAGTGGATACAAGACAAGTGGCCTGCCTGACTACAGCATCTACATATCAACATGAAGGAGATGTTAGCAGTCCAGTTTGCATTAATGGCTTTCAAGGAATTACTTTTTCCAGGGCAGGTGTTGATTCTAACCGACAACACAACTGTCATGTGGTACATCAACAAACAAGGGGGAACACATTCTTACCCATTGTGCAGGCAAGCAATGATTTTATGGGAGACTGCGCTCAGCTTGCAACTAACTCTTCAGGCAAGGTTTCTGCCGGGAGCACAGAACTCCTTAGCAGATGTGTTAAGCAGACAAATCATGGATCCCCACGAGTGGAAACTGGATCTTCATGTATTTCAACAATTGACAGTGTCATGGGGAACTCCAGACATAGATCTGTTCGCTTCTCCACTAAACCACCAGCTGCCAAAGTTTTGCACAAAGAGGTTTCATCACACAGCTTGGAGAGTGGATGCTCTTTCTTTCAGTTGGAAAAATCTTCATGTGTATGCTTTCCACCTCTGCCTCTTCTTCCAAAGGTGCTTCTAAAGGTCAGACAAGACAAGCCAAGGATGATTTTAATAGCTCCAGATTGGCCTCGGCAGCACTGGTACCCATTACTGAGGAGTCTGGTAAGGAAGCCTCCATGGCCTTTACCCTTGATTCCACACCTGTTGTCTCAGAGAGACGGTCACCTGCTCTATGTCAAGCTTCACTCTCTTCATCTAACAGCCTGGCATATTCTGTTTTGAAAGACAGTAGGTCTCAACTTCCTCAACAAGTTTTAAATGTGATTATGGAAGCCAGGAGACCTAGTACAAGGAAAGTGTACGAGAAAAATGGAAGAGATTTTTATTTTGGAGTGCAGCAAATAATTTGGAGATTTCTGAGCCAAATTTGAGTGTGGCTCTTCAATATCTTACTGAGTTACTGGACAAAGGTTTGTCTTTCTTCCATTAAGATTCATGCTGCAGCAATTTCAGCTCACTATGATTGTGACCCACCATTGTTTTCATCCTTTGTTCAAGCAATTTCTTAGAGGGGCAAAGAATATAAGACCCCCACTGAGCTCCTACTCCTGCTTGGGATCTCAATTTTGTGTTGGAGAAACTTACTCTACAACCTTTTGAGCTCGGCTACTGCTGAATTGAAATACTTGTCATGGAAGACTGCTTTTTGTTGGCCATTACTGCAAGAAGGGTTTCTGAGTTGCAGGCCCTATGGCAGTGGAGCCTTTTTGATTTTTCATAAGGATAGGGTATCTACGCACTAATCCTTCCTTTATGCCTAAGGTGGTTTCTAGTGTGGCTTTAAACCAAACTATTCATTTGCCTACTTTTTATGCAGACCCCCAAAATAAAGGGGAAAAAGATTTTGCACACTTTAGATGTACACAGGCAATTGCGTTATTATTTGAGCAGGACTAAGGATTTTAGGCAGTCTCAGCAGTTGTTTGTTTCTTTTGCTTTGAGTTCTGAGGGCAAGCCTGTATCAAAACAAACTATTTCTAGGTGGATTGGGTATTGCATTACATTTTGTTATTCCCATCATGGCAAGGGAGATTCCAGCTGGGATTAGGCCTCATTCCACTAGGGGCTACTGCCACTTCACAGCATTTCTAAGGGGGTGGCAACTAAGGATATTTTGGAGGCAGCTACTTGGAGTTCAGTGCATACTTTCTAAGCATTATCACCTTCCTCTCTACTCTAAGTCTAGGGCTGGTTTTGCCACAGCTATTTTGCAAGGCATGTTGTCAGTTCCTGCTTCCTTATGATTTGCCAGCCTCCCTTACCTCTGCTTTGGGATTCTAATTAATAGTTAGGACTGCAGCAATGTGGAATGAAGAACATAGTACAGTTTTGTACCCACCATAAATGTAGATGTTCGAGGATCCACATTGCTGCAGTCCAATTTACCCTCCCTCCTTCCCCTCTGTGTTTAGGGGTGGTTGTGTAGGTGAGGTTATATTCTGCTAATTTTGTATATATTGTACATATATTTTGGTGCAGATATGTTGGGAGTTTTTGGCCTTATCTTTTCAGGGTCTTCTGACATCTGGGGCAAGAAAAGACTGAGGATATGACGTCGGTCATGCGCATTAGTACCCTGACGTACTGACGTCAGTCTAATGCGCCCTGACCGACGTCAGCCATATACTTTGGTATTCGGGCCGACTGGACAGCGGACTACCCAATAGTTAGGACTGCAGCAATGTGGATCCTCGAACATCTACATTTATGGTAGGTACAAAACTGTACTTTTTCAGCGAGGTGCCTTCGCAGCCCCTGACGACCGCTTCTGTAGAACCACAAGCCGCCTCTGACTCCCACGGGGAGACGGCTGGGCCTTCGGATGCACAAGTTCTTCAGCCTACCCAGATTAACCTTTCAGAGGGATCCGGAGTAGCTGAGCAACCCACAGCTGCAGAGGGTGTCTTCAGACCTACTCAGTTAAGCATTAAACCCTCAGCTAAGTCTAAGACTCCTTTACAGTCAAAGAAACAAATACAGCATTCTCCAGGACAGGCCTCCATGCCTAAGAAACAAATGCTCAAAATGGCCGAAGACCTAATCACTCTGATCAGGGGTTCCCATCCCCCTCCTGATAAAAGGCCTAGACAGGATGCAGATTATGACTTATCTGACCAGGTGTCCATGTCTTCTGATTCATCCTCGAACCTAGGATACTCTTTACCCCCTTATGAGGATTTTGATGCTGAGGAATCAATTCCATCAGCCTCACCGTCTGAGGACTACTCCTTTGGGGAAACCCTATATACCATGAGGGAGCATTTCCACTGGGAAGGCCAGGATTACTCAGAATCCAAGAAAAGGCTCAGAGACGTCCTTTTATTATCTCAACACAGACCCCTTGCTATTCCACCAGTGTTAGATATTGTGGATGATGTGTATGCTGAATCCAGCTTAAATCCTGATTCCTTACCTCCAGCCCCTGTTAAACCTGACAGATATTACAGAGTCCCTGACTCACAAAAATTTCTGTATAAAAGCCCTGTAGCTGACCCTGAAACTATTTCTCAGGGACCCAAAGGAGTTAAGGCCTCATCAGCCAAGAATCCAGTTCCCTCTGACAGAGATTCCAGAGCATTAGACAGATGGGAAAAGAAAGTATATACGTCTGCAACTTTAGCAATGAGAGCCTTAAATTGCCAGTTTCACATGCTAAAATATCAGCAATTTTTACTGTCTCAGTTAAAACAAAAAATGCTTCCAGAATCAGATCCTCGTAATTTTAAAGAAATGCCGGATTTATTGCATGCAGCTGAACAAGTGGGAAAGCATACTTTGCAATGTGGTTTTGATTCTCTAGAGGCCTTCTACAGAGCAGCAGTTACAGGCTTTGTCATTAGAAGACATGCTTGGTTAAAAGAACATACCTTACCAGATCATGTTAAAGCAAAATTATTGGATGCACCTTTGCAGCAGGATGTGTTATTTGCAGTTAAGGCAGAAGAGGTATTAAAGAAAATGGAGGATAAGACAAAATCTATGCAAATGGTGAAGGATTTCTTACAGGTTCAGCCTCCTAGATTTAGCAGAAACTGGCCAACTAAGAATTGGTCCTTTCCAATTACAGACAGACCTCAAAGGGAAGATACAGACATCCAAGAGGTAGAGGTCACACACAAGGTCCTTACAGGCCTCGGCAATGGGTTACATCAAGCCAGAAAGAAGGGGAAGACAGACCCCCAACAATATAAAAAGCAGCTCCAATGTCTTCCCACTACAGCTGCCAAACAAATCCTTCTTGGCAGCCCCCTTGGGAGGAAAACAGGCACTCTTCTGCCACAATTGGCAAATGATCACCAAAGACAAATGGGTTCTCAACATTGTATTTCAAGGTTACAGGTTCCACTTTCACATTCTGCCAAGGTTAAAAGGAATGCCAAATATGCCACCAAATCAATGGGCAGAGGCTCAAAAACAAATTACAGCACTCATGGATATGAGAGCTATTCAAAAGGTACCATCACAGGAGCAAGGACAAGGATTTTACTCAAGACTCTTTCTGGTACCCAGAAAGGATAAAGCCTGGAGGCCCATTCTGGATCTTTCATCTCTAAACACTTACCTGGATGTTCCAAAATTCAAAATGTTGACATTACAGCAGCTGCTTCCTATGCTGGGCAAGAAAGCTTGGCTCGTGACTTTGGACCTCAAAGAGGCATACCTGCATGTCCCTATCAGACAAAATTGCAGAAGATATCTCAGATTCATAGCAGGTTCAATGCACTACCAATTCTCTGCGCTGCCCTTTGGCTTATCTACTGCACCCAGGGTCTTCACAAAGTGCCTGGCACCAGTAATTGCATTTTACAGACAGAAAGGAATTCAAATTTATCCATACTGGACGACTGCCTGATTCAAGCAGAGAGCAAAGATATTCTTCTAAAACATCTGGTGTTTGTAAAAAAGTTATTAAGTTGCCTGGGGTACACAGTAAATGAAAAGAAATCAAAACTAGTGCTCTCACAAGAGATTATATTCCTGGGTGCCAGCTTGAACACAACAGCCCAGATGGATTATCTCATGCCAGAAAAACAAGGACAACTGACTCAATACTTTCAATTGATGGCAACAAAGACCCAACTCCCTGCAAGAAAAATTCTGCAGGCCTTGGGTTACATGGCATCCTGCATACTACTAATTCCATATGCCAGACTGCATATGAGAAAACTACAATGGTACCTAAAGAATGTATGGTCTTAACACTGTCAAAGTTTGGAAACAGTTATACCACAAATCCCTTGCCTTCAACAGGAGTTTCAATGGTGGGCTCAAGCTTGTCACCTCAACAAGGGACAGCCTTTTACACAACCCACAGCCAGGCAAACACTGACAACAGATGCATCGGATTACGCCTGGGGAGCACACATGGCAGGCAAATCTTTTCAGGGCACGTGGCCCGCAGAACAAAGGCATGTTCACATCAATCAAAAAGAGATGCTAGCTGTACAAAATGCACTAATAGCTTTCAAGGACCTGCTACATCCAGGACAACTACTACTAAAGACAGACAACACCACAGTTATGTGGTACATAAACAAGCAAGGGGGCACTCACTCCTACCCCCTATGCAGACAAGCTATGACCCTGTGGAACACAGCTATAAACCTTCAAGTTCATCTGCAAGCACAATTCCTGCCAGGAGAGAAAAATACACTGGCAGACGACTTAAGCAGAAACATCATGGATCCCCACAAATAGGAGTTGAATCCACAAATATTCAGAATGATAACACAGAAATGGTGGAGCCCGGACATAGATCTGTTTGCATTCCCAATAAACTGTCAGCTGCATAAATTCTGCACAAGGAGTTACCATCCACAAGCATGGAAAGTGGATGCCCTCTCATTCAGCTGGGACAACCTACAAGTATACACTTTCCCACCACTACCTCTCCTGCCAAAGGTACTCATAAAAGCCAGGCAGGAAGAGCCAAAGACGATCCTGATTGCACCAGACTGGCCACGCCAGCACTGGTACCCAATCTTAAGGAGCTTAGCACAAGAACCACCCTGAATTTTGCCTCAAATCCCACATCTACTAACTCAGCACAACAAAGAAATACTACACAGCCAGCTAAAGACCTTAAACCTAGCTGCATGGAAGATTCCTTAGTCAAGCAAGCAATGCCTCTCTCCAAAGCTGTTATGGATGTCATTCTGAAGGCCAGAAGGCCTAGTACCAGGAAAGCCTATTCAGATAAATGGAAGAGATTCTGTGCTTGGAACCAAGCTCACGGCCTTTACCCTCTTGTCCCAAACATTCCTCAGATACTACAATACTTAACTGAGATGCTGGACAAAGGACTCTCCTTTTCATCCATCAAGATCCACGCCTCTGCCATCTCTGCTCATTACAACACGGATCCACCAATTTTCTCTAATCCTCTCTTAAAACAGTACCTCAGAGGGGCTAAAAACATAAGACTGCCCCTGTAGAGCACCTACTCCAACTTGGGACCTCAACTTTTTTTGGAGAAGCTAACTTTACCTCCTTTTGAGCCAGCCAACACAGCAGAATTAAAGTATATCTCTTGGAAAACTGCTCTGCTCCTGGCAATAACAGCAGCACGAAGAGTTTCAGAATTACAGGCACTAATGGCAGGGGAACCTTTCCTCATTTTCCACCAGGACAGGGTGTCTTTAAGAACTAACAAACATGGGGACAAAATGCTCCACACCGGAGGTATATCCCTCATTGGTGAGATCTGATCATAAACTAATCTCACTGGAAATCCACATCCCGCCCCCACCCCAAACAAAAAAGACCACAGTGAAGAACTTCTCAAAAGCAAACTTCACACTGCTTAAGACTGGTGTGGTATCCTTCAAGGCCCCTGAGCCAGTGGAAACCACAACCCAAGCTGTGGAAGCCCTTACAAATGCCTTCTATGAACACCTCCAGGACAGCATGGATCAGGCAATCCCAAATAAAACCAAGACTCTTTCCACAAAGGGCAAACGTCCAGTCTGGTGGACCCCAGCCATTAACAAACTTTACAATAAGAGGAGAAAGCTATTACATGATAGAACAAAATCCATAAAAGGGAAGTCACCCCTGATCATTATTAGTAAAAAAATACGAGCACTCATAAAATCAACTAAGGCCAATTTTGAGAGAAAAATCATAAGGCCTTTTTCAGCTATGTTAGAAACCTGGGTGGAAACTCCCAGATATGCTCAGAATTAGTCCAAAATGATACAAAAATTGCTGAACCCACAGACATTGCCAACATACCG
>NW_025052705.1:0-10140 GCF_019279795.1 Protopterus annectens | reverse complement strand
TTTCCAAAGATCCAGAACAGTTTCTTGTGATAGTTTTAAATCTCCTTCTAGCTTTCTCTTGGCTCTTTCAAGATCCAGGGTAATTTTTTCTCTTGCTCCAGGGAACCTTCAAGCTGCACATAGAAATAAGCACTCATTTAACCATTCTATTAAGAACACAGTCTGATTATATTTCCTGTTTTGCTAGAGCATACTTACATCATCAACTTGTTGTTCAAGCTTTGTCTTGGCCTTTGTCAGAGTGTTGACTTTGTCTTCTTCAGCCTGGAGGTCATCAAGAGTCTGCTGGTGAGCCTCCTGAAGGGCCTTCTTCTCCTTATTTAACTTAGCAATGCCTTCATCAAGGCTTGCTAGTTCTTCTGTCAGGTTTTTTACCTAATTTTGATAGAAAAATATGTGATTCTCCTATTTTAAAATATCTAGAAGAGAAAACAAAATACAGCAAATGAGTATCCCTACAAGTTTCTAATATATACCTTATTTTCAGTGGCATGTTTCTCCTTCTCAACCTTTGCCAGAGTAAGTTCTAAGTCATCAATGTCTTTCTTAAGCTCTGAGCACTCATCCTCCAGTTTCCTTTTTTTGGCTGTTAACTCAGCATTTGATTCCTCCTCATCTTCCAGCCTTTCATTCAGCTCTTTGACTTTGGCTTCAAGCTGAATCTTACTCTTGATGAGTCCATCACATCTTTCGTCTGCATCTGCTAGGGCCTCAGTTTCCTGTTAAAGTTATTTATAAAATATGTTTAGTTAAATTGTCCTCAGAACACATTAACCTTTTATTTTTAGTTGGGCTAAAAAGTTCTAATTTGCTTACCGACTGAACAGATAGTTGAAGGTCATTCTTCTCCTGTGAGAGGGCAATCATTTTCTCTTCTAGTTCCTTTCTTCTGGCCTCTGACTTTGCCAGTTCGGCCTTGGTCTTTTCAAACTCTTCCTTCATGTTGGCCATTTCTTTCTCAGACTCTGCACTCTTCAGCAAAGGCTTTATTTTGAAGTACAACTGCATCCATGGCCAGGTCTTGACATTCATGAATGATCTGATGTTATACTGGATGGTAAAAATGGATTCCCTGTTAAGAAAGCAACACAGTCATTATTTAATATATGCTTCAATTGGACTTTGTGTGAGTCAGGTTAAATACTGCTCTATCACATACCTCCTTTCCATCATCTTCTTAAATTCAAGTCTCATTACATAACCACGACAGATGGCTTGTGTACGAGTGATAAGCATTGCAAGTTTCTCATCTCGCATTTCCTCAAGGGTACCCAAAAGACCAGCTTTGAAGAATACCTACATTGTAAGGAGCAATAACACATGGATGTCTGTTTTAGCCTTATATTACAATGAACCTCAAACAGTAGAATTAAAGTAGAAGTTCAGTGGTGTGAACATAAGAAATGGAATACCAAATCTACTAAAGGTTCAACTACAAGGTAAAAAAGCTTCCACCTCTATAATTAAAATATACAACTGCTATGTACAAAAATCTATTAAAATATGTTGTGTTCTTAAGAAATGTGGAGGTTCTTACCTTAGTGTGTCCAAATCTGTACTGGGTATGATCTACATCAATGGATCCCAGAAGTTTTTCTGATGCCTTCTTACTGTCAATGAACTGACCCTCAGGAATGGCACTTGCATTCAGAACCCTGTATCTGTTTTAGTATATTTAATTTGAGTTAATACATATGGAATATTATAATCAAATTAGTTAACAGAAATTTGCAACTATTTCAGTTCCATCTTTAAACATAATAATTTTGCACAATAATTAAGACAAAAGTTCCCCAGTTTGTTTGTGTCTTTTTTTTGGGGCACAGGGGAGCTCCGGTCCGCTAATGATTGGCAGTAGATTTTTACATACCATGTTGCCAGCTCTGATGCACAACCTTCAATGAATTTTAATTCACGCATGTCTCCACACAGAAGACACTCTAGCTGAGAATCGAACCGAACAGCGTCTTACTATGGGGGACAACGCTACCGCAGCACCACCCCCGAGTAAAGTTCCAAATATTTTTCATAAAGCATTTCAGTCCTTTTAATTCACCTACTATAAATCAATAATTGGAATTAGAAAATATACAGAAGTTCCCCAGTATATTTTCTAATTCCAATTACTGATTTATAGTAGGTGAATTAAAAAAGGACTGAAATGCTTTATGAGTTTCTTGGGAAAATATCGTGTATTGCATATTATTTAAACTGTTTCATATTATGGCCTCACATAAAATATCTTTTGTTCTGCAGATGTTTTGTGTAAAATTGTGGTAATTTAAAACAATGATAATTATTACAAACCTTTGTTTGAAATCAGCATAGATGATTCTGCTTGGAAATCCTTTCCTGCAAATCCTGATACCTTCTAGTACACCATTACATCTCAGCTGATGCAAAAGAGCTCATTGTCCATTACACCTAAAACAACAAATCAAAGTGTAAGATAAACATATACCCTTTACTAAGTACAGCTGGTTTATAGTTTGGCATGAACATCTCTCTGTATACACTTGCATGCATATACATTTGATATATAAATAGCCCATAGTTGGCCATCAATGATTATGCATTTTCCTATAACCAATCAAAAGTTTTACATTTTTCCAAAATAGATATATCCCGATCACAGATGGTCAAGTAGTGATTATTTTTATCATACACTGGAGTTATTTTAAAAAAATATATTTCTTATCTTTTTAATAACTCCACTAATTAAATAAACTTTATCTTGACTTACTTTTCTGTTGTGGGCAGACAGGCTTGGGATGCAGAGAGTGTCTGGTGATGCCCAAATATAACCTTTTGGCTAAGATCAAATGTGGTGCATGGCTACCCTTAGGATACCGAATACTCAGTATGCAGCAGTGTCATTAACAGTGTCGCTTGTCATTAATTACTACTGTGACACTCTCCCTAGATTAATTATTTGCATTTGATTCTTTATTGGTATTAAAAGTTACATTGTAAGATGTGGTGTGTCTGCTTATCTTTGCTGTGCTGGGCACATTTGTCTAAATTTGCAGTGTACTGTTAAATTTTCAATGCTGAGTTGCCAAATGCAGCCGTTTTCTATTTTTTTTTAAACTGATTAACTAAGCAGATGTTTTGATGCAGTAATTGCAGTTTACTTACACCACTCAAATAACTCCACTAGTACTCTGTTTTAGAATAGTTTTAGAATATGCATAATTACCTGGTGTTTTGGTTTCATTGGGAATCAGACAACGGACAAAGTGAGGATGAGTGCTTCTCAAGTTAGTCATCAACTTGTTCAAGTTTTCCTGTAGTTCAACAAATAGAAAACAGAGTCCTTATTTCAAATGCAAACTTTGGTTTTATTAAAATTCATTAATTTAAAACCATAAGCCTGCTATCTTCATTGGTTAATGTAATTGACTCTGACCAGAGTAACTGCTTTATACAGTGTTTGTAATCATTTATTTATATACATACCCTGAAGACAGCAGATACTGTCTGGAAGGAGGAGCCCTTCTTTTTACCACCACCCTTCTTTCCGCCAGACTCTAAGATAAATTGAAAGGAAACAGAAATTTAAAATATTATAGGGTAACAGTTTACTTCTGATATGCAGTACTACAGTGCTCTGAAAAACTGGCTTAATGCAAATAATAGTATAACATTTGTGGCCAAAGTGTCTTCCTAATCAGTTTTACTATAATTTTTAACTACAGATTCTTAAGAGGAAGCTAAACCATGCCCTGAGTTTGACAAAACTCTCTTACATTCAGACTAATAATAAAGATGGAAACACATTAGCCATTAATAGTAACGACCCAAAATTTTTTAGCTGTCTAGAATTGACCTTAAACTCAAATTTCTTTAGCTCCTGCTTCAGCTGAATTTGGTAACATCATACTAAATAAATTAACTGAACTGTTAAGTGGTAAAGATCAATTACATACAAGTGTTTGTTTCCAGGATTGACCGAGGAGCACTGTTCAGATTAAATGACCTTGTTTAGCTTCATAATGGCAGTGGAATGGCCCAAACTCGGGACTATAGCATGACTCTCATCAGCAGCTCTAATGCTTAGTGCTATCTGCTATACTGCAAGGCCAAGAGTAACACACTTGTATCTCTGCTGATTTTGTGATGGTGACACATGAGACACAAAGCACTGTGCAACAAATAATTAGCAGTATTTTTCCAGTCATGTACATTTTATATATTTGAAACATGATACAAGATATTTTGTTTATACTGTCAAACACATAAGTATATGATACAATCTATTGTGTACATGTAGCTCTACTTTCAAGTATGTGCTGAAATGTGTTTTCTGGTGCAACTATAGTAAAGAAACTCTGTTTTTTTGTGTGTGTGTGTGTGTGTGTGTGTGTGTATAGCATTGATGTCTCCCTACTGTAGCCTGATTCTGGATGTCAATGTTAATACAAGAAGGTTCTCTGTCACGTTATCAGAATATTATTTTTATTGTATTTGGTTGTTTATTGGAGTAGTGGACTGATCCATAGGGACATATTTTGGTCATAGCTTGGAAGCACTGTCTGGTTAATTGACTTCATCAGAGACATAGAACAGTCACACAACCACCACCAAACACTGCACCTTATTTCTGTGAGGTGAATACCTTAACCACTGTGCCAATAACTGTTTGTTAAGTGTTACGTTTTGATGCAATAGTATTTATGCATTAAATAGAGGCTTTTGTTTTTAGTTTTTTGCTTTTAGAAGCTTTAAAAGTTTGAATTTTTTTTCTTGATGAATGCAGCATTTTTATTGGATAAAAGCTTGTATATAATGACTTGTAGTTTAAGTGTTTTAATATCTCTGAGGAAGTCTGATCAAGATGAAAGAGCTTAGATCGATTAAAAGTTTTATATTAGTGGACATGATTCTAGTTCCTTTGTGTATTTTAACATTTAGCAAACAGTTTCTTACTGTGAATGTTTTTTGGCTGCCTTTTACCATCTTACAGCTGTCTTGGTTTGCTGAAGAAGTTTGGTCATTGGGGTTGCTGTTGTGAGATCTATTTTACTTTGCAACGTCTTTGTGTTCATCAGAGGCCCGTAGACAAGTGGAGGCTGAGGGGAAAGAACCCTAGGCTATAGGATGAATCTCAATAATGGCTTGTAGCCCTAATCCACTATGCTATCTGCCACATGGAGTACTAAAGAGTACGTCAGAATATTACATTTGTTGTATATCAGTAACTGGCATAATACTAGTCTTTGTTTCCTTGTCAGGCCAGTATAATTACCTTCTGCACCCCCATAGGCTGCAAAGAGGAAGGCAACCAGTTTCAGGGAAGATTTCTGGTAGAGCCCCACAACGGTTTCATTCAGTGGGTCCTTATTCTTCTCCAGCCATCCAGTGATGTTGTAATC
Source organism: Protopterus annectens (assembly GCF_019279795.1). NCBI lineage: Eukaryota > Metazoa > Chordata > Ceratodontiformes > Protopteridae > Protopterus > Protopterus annectens. The sequence goes on along the minus strand of NW_025052705.1, from coordinate 4,765 downwards.
TACAGTGCCAGCATAGTGCACCAGTGAGAAGTGAGCTTCAGCCTTTCCTTTGGCAGGTTTGGGCTTCTGGAAGTTGTTGGACTTTCCAAGATGCTGTTCATAGAGCTTGTTCTTGAAGGAAGTGTCTGTGGCCTTGGGGGAAAATGCACTCCTCTTCAAGGATGGAGAAAATGCCCATAGGCTAGAAAACAGAATATTACTGTTAAAAATTTGGAAATTAAAATTTTCTAAATAAAAATATTTCAGATGAAAGCATCACTCACCTTCTCAATCAGCTCAATACAAGCAGCCAGGTCCATACCAAAGTCAATGAACTCCCAGTCAATGCCTTCCTTCTTGTACTCTTCTTGTTCCAGGACAAACATGGTGTGGTTGAAAAACTGTTGCAGTTTCTCGTTGGTAAAGTTGATACACAGCTGTTCCAATGTGTTGAACTGTGTGCAGAAGACAAAGAAATGATGTAAGCGACTTTTGCATGCTGTATTTTTATGACCATACTTTTATCATTAATGTATAAAACTTACATCAAAAATTTCAAAACCAGCAATATCCAGGACACCAATGAAGAACTGTCTTGCTTGCTTAGTATCCAACTGCTGGTTGATACGGAATACCATCCACAGGAACATTTTCTCATAAATGGACCTAACCAGGGCACCAACAGCATTGTACACCTGAAGAAAGAAGTCAAAGAATTTATTGGTATGGTCTCAACAAAATGTCCAGATAATGAGGTAGATTTAATTTATAACTGTGCAACTGTAGGTGATCCTTTACCTGTGGGACAGTTTGACCCTTGGTAACAAATTCATTTCCGACCTTTACTCTTGGATAGCAGAGAGCTTTGAGCAGGTCTGCAGAATTCAGGCCCATCAGGTAGGCAATCTTATCAGCCACTGTTCAATAAGGACACAATAACAGTTATTTGGATGATACTGATTACACATAATGGAAACGTCTGAGATTAAGTTACTTTCTAATTATGCATTAAACAGGGGTCACCAAATATCTATGGCAATGTAAGACTTTGCAGAGAACTCATATATGATATCAGCTCATATTCTATGAAAACTAGTTCTTTCTGATAGAAATTCCAGGAATTCTACACGGCATCTGACATAGACCTTATTGGGTTATTACAGTATTGTTCATTGTTACTAGCAACCCAGTTGCCTTTCTTATAAATAGTGAGACATATGTTAAATATATTAATATTTCCAACTTATATTGCCCCTTCTGTTAAAGAATGGTGCAGGCAGCAAAGAAATGGCATAAAATACACTCAAATTACAGTGTACAGCTGTTACATTATAGTAATTATTTATTACTGTTTGTGTCACAATAATTGTCTACTTAAGCAACTCTGTCCCATTTCTATGATAACCTTGGTTGAGTTTTAGATTTTTTGTGCATTAAGAACAATTATGTAAATGTTTAAAGCAGAACAAAGAAGAAAAGTATGCAGTACAGAATCTAATATGCAGGATATGATTTGGACATAACTGCCAATAAACATAATACAACTTTAAAAGCAACAAAGAACAGGTAGGATATAAAGCAATAACTCATCTCAGGCTAGGTAGGTATGAGAGATAAAGCAGAAGAATTAAGTAAAGATATCAAGGGAATAGTACACAGATTTTAGGGACTAGGATGCAGTTACATGTGCTTAGCAAAACAGATGTTATTTTTTTAATGGTCTCAGTAAAATATGTGCCACAGAGTATTTTTTTGAGGTAGTCCTGTTTTAGATAAGATATGAGGAAAGGAAGATGTGATGAATGGAGAACATGCTTACAGTTCTTGTACTGAATTAACAGAGCTAATATACCAAGGAGGGAGATATTAGTCAATGAGAGCAGAAGACTAAATAGTTATTATCTGACACTTCAGTGTATCAGTTTAGGAAGGTAAACATATAGTATAAAGAAAGGCACAATGCTCCTGTCCCCAGGGTTAAAGTAATGCAGGGATATGGAGACCCTCACGCAAAGACTCCCCAAAGTGCTGAGAGGAGTGAAATGGACATTCATCCTAACCATCTTTTTAGGAATCTATAGTCACATGTGACATATCTGCCTATCTGTTTTCAAAGTAATTAATGGACCATGTTATCACAAAGAGGCACATTTTTGCATAATCAGTATGAGATTAACAGAATAAGATCACTTGTGAGAGATGCAAAGACAGCAGAGATATTAAGGGCTTTTGCCAGATATACAGAACTATCCAATCTTGTATCACTGCCGTGGTAATGTAATCTATTCTGAATTATACTGCAGGACATCACAAAGTGTTTTTTTTATTTTTTCTATTGTTCTTTTTCTTTTCCTGACCAGGTTAGTCCTACTAAGCTAGTAGCCTTTTTCAGGGGAGACAAGAGGTGTAATTTCTACTACTAGTGTAAATTTGGCCAGGACATCATGGAACTTTCCTTGCTTTTTGATAGATTGCCATGGAATCTTTTACAGCCACCTGAGCTACCCCCCAAACCCCAAACAGATGGGACTTCAGTTTAATGTCTCATCTGAAGGACGACACACTCAAGAATGCAGTGAAGTGCCTCCTAATGCTGCACTGCAGTACCAGTAATCTAATCTCCTGGAATGGGAGTAGAACCCACAGCCTTCTGGTCTTCCAGCACTAAAGGCAAGTGCTCTGCCAGACACTGACATTAAAGTTGTACTAAACCAAGTAATCCTGGATCCGTAGAAAAATATTTTTAGTAGTTTAAGAATAGTTTAAGAAATATCAGAATACTCTTTATGGAGTTATGTTGAAAAGGTAAATAATATGAATTTTCTAGATTATGATAGAATCTTGATGTTAAAATCAGTTAATAGCACAATATCATCCCCTTTTTGGAAGATTGCCACTTGGAGATTTATTCATAGGAGCTACATGACTCCACATAAAATTGCGTTAATATCAAAGAATAGTAGACATAAATGGTGGAGATGTGACAAAACATTATGCTCAGATTGGGCCCATATGTTTCTTAATTGTGAAATGGTCACTCCCTTTTGGCAGGAATTTAAAGTTTTCACAAAGGCATTGTGGTCGGACAATTGTGACATCTGTGACTCATTATTATTATTCAATGCATCAATACCAGTAAATATCCCAAAGACTCAACTGCTTCTTCTCTGGTTCCTCCTGGCAATTGCAAGAAAAGTTATCACATCAAATTGGAAAAGAAGAAGCAGATCCTCATTCACTGAATTTATTTTACTGGCTAAAACTGTGTGCAAAAAAAGAACTGCTAACTCTCAATATAAGAACAACAAAAGTAACACATAAAAACTATTGTGGTTGAAACTAGAGAAACTATTAGATAAGATGAAATAATACTAATAGACATTTGTATATGTTATGGGCATTGTAAATAGTTTTGTTGTATATAGTTCTATTTTACTTAATTTGTTTAAAATATGCAGAATCTTCTTGATTTGTATGTGAAAAATCAATAAAAACTGTTACAAAAAAAAGAATAGTTTAAGATTAGCAGACAGACTTGCCTGTCATCTTCCATTTTATTGAGTGTTCAGACTTGCGTTTCAGCAGAGTCAGATATAATACCAGTAACAATGATCTACTGAAAAGGGTTTATGGGGAATGAGCCAAAATGGGGGGGTTTAATTTTCATATAAGTTTCTACCAATGTTCCCAGACCTTTTTTAGCAATGGAAACTAAAGTCTAAAGGATAAGTTCAGGTTTTTTTTTTTTTGATTTCATCAAACCTATGCCAAATCTAGTCCAGTTGAGAAAAAGTTATTGAAGTGTGTACAGTTTTTTTTATGTATGCATCACTATTCTTATACTAGTATCTAAAGTACTAATCTTAGTAAGTGTAAGAAGATCTGCAGGCTGCAAAATTATTCTAGAATACTGCAACAGATCACATCTAAAAGTGCCAACCTTCAGTGCCTTGGGCTCTGCCTGCTCCTCACGTTTTCTTGAACTTCAAGTTGCTGTGATGCATGATCGAAACCCGTTACTTGTAGATGCCATTTTTCTTCATTTGTGAAGCCCAAAATGTCAATGGCTCCCTGGGGTTTTAAAAAGAAGCAAGAAATAAAGAAGCCATTCTACACAACTGTCTTATAAAAGCTTTATTTGTAAATTTTGATCCACTTACATCGGTGGCCATCAACTCCTCTTCATCATTGATGCTTTTACAGTGATCTCACCCTGACTGCAGAAAGGGAAGTCGTATTTTTGGGGATCAGCAACATTCTGAAAGGAAAGAAACATATGGTTAAGGCTGATTGCTATAATGTATCTCAGATCAGACCTAAAACTGTTGTAACTTACTATCACTATAGAATGATTCCTCTAACAGTTTTTATATTAAAAAGGAAAAAAATTTCGAATAAAACAAAATGAGAATGGTTCGGGAAAAAGGTGGTTTTTGGGGGTTTTTTTTTTTTGGGGTTTTTTTCCCAATAAAATTTTTTTTTTTTTAAAATTTATTTTAACAGAAAAGCGGTTTTTGGACCATTTTTTATTTATATTTTATTCATATATGATTTTTCGCAATGCCCATAATTTTGTGTTTTTGTTTTTGGGGGTTTTTTTTTGGGGTTTGGGTTTTTGTTGCACTTATTGGGTAAAAGTATGTTTTTTTTTTAATGGAAGGTGGGAATTTTATTTAGATTTTTTTTTAAAGCCCGGGTCTTTTTTAAACAAAAAAGGGGATTTTAAAATAAAATGAAAAACGATTCCAAGATTTTTTTTTTAAGATTTTGGGGAAAAAATTTAATT
>NW_025052704.1:0-10000 GCF_019279795.1 Protopterus annectens | reverse complement strand
ATATACACATATATATATATATATATATATATATATATATATAGCTAGGATATGATACAGCAGTTAAGAATTACACATGTTCACATGCCGTCCCAATGCGGGTGAGGGGTCTAATCAACAAAAGTATAACACGTAGCAACAACCCCCCCCCCCCCGGGTAGAGAGGTGAAACATACAAACACACAATAAAAGTAAACAAATCACTGCTTCCCAGACTACAGGCAGGATACTACCAGTGGGAGAGACCCACCAAGTCTAATCTTGAAAGATAGACAAGAATGTCCCTTGTGGGACAACCCAAAAATTCTGTGCATCTTTGGGTTTCCTGCCATTACACAGATGTCTAACGGCAGGACATGCATGTTCTCGGACTACAAGGTTGGGGAAGCCTGATGATCCATGGGATGAGACAACATATGTGATGGGTCCCGAGAAGTGGGGAGTGGGCAGTGGGTACTGTTGTGGCCAGACCTGACCTGCACCCAGAGTAAGGAAGAGTGCCTTAGAGGAGGTGTGGGTAGGGAACTATGGTTATGTAATTATGAGCCTAGGCGTGCAGGTGTTGGCTGGAGAGGTTCTATGTGGACCACCCCAGGGATGTAAGCAATAGTGTACATTGGGCAGACCCGACACCTAATGAGCAGCCACGCCTGGTACGAGTCCCACAGCAGCAATGTCTAGTTTACAGGGCAATGGGCGGAATAACCAGATGTGTCATTACAACCCATTAAATGACACCAAAGAACACATGGTCACAACACCCCACTGTAGGCATGTAAGCCGAACTAATTGGCATCACAAGGTATTATTGCTGTCCTCACCCCCATCCTGAGGTGTGAGTGTCCAGACCTACTCACAAATACAGGGTATATATACAGCTGTCACTGTAGAAGAAATGGCCAGCTGTGGACCTTCCCATCAGCCGTCCTGCACATCCCTGGACATGTCCCCTACTATCAGCCCCTCTGTGTGGCCCAATAACACCACTTACTTATCGACCCCTGTTTCATTTGTAGTAATGTTCACAGTTACAAGTAGGTGACACCCTCCACACAATTATATTGGCAGAATCTGGAACACCCAACCCAGGTGTATTACTGCAGCTGTCCCAGACTACACATGTAAATAACACATGAAGAGAAACCTCAAGCACACTTGGATCACCACCTGCTCACCACCTGGTGAAGTCCACCACCCCCAACACTCCATACCCCCACACAAATTACTGGCACTGAAACCTCCTGTCCTGCCTCGCATACATATCCCAACACCCTGCAAACCTGCACTACTGCTCCCCCACCTATCAGTCGAATGGCCTGCTATACAGTTAAAATGTCCACCCCTCCACCTACCCGCCTACACCTCCACTATTCACATCTACTATACCAGACAGGTATGGCATAACTAAACCTAACCCGAATACCTGAGTGTAACCTAACCAGAACTGCTACACTGGAATCACAGCTCACCTTAAACTGACCTATGTCAATAGTCATACCTGTCATGTACGCCTGACTTAAGCATATATAATACCGACATGTACATGAAGTTGTGTGGGGGTATGCAGCAGCAAGCAGGAGTACGCCTGTTTGGGTGGCGGTAAGCAATGCCCATATTGGTTAAGCAATGTGGAGGCCAACCCAGTGTAAGACACCGTAACCAGAGGTCAGCAAGTCTGAGCCTAGTGCCCACAAGCGGATACCCACCTACATTTCCTCTGCAGTGACTTAGGCATACTGTAGCCCACAGCCCTCATTGTAGCCACTAACAACATAATCAGCACTCCCAGGACCCCCCCCCTGCACACTATAGTCCAAGTGAGTAACCATGAAGGCATGGCAGATATACAATCAGCTGCTGTTATCACAAACATATCATCTGGCACAGTCAGTCAACAGTATGGGAAATGTATGTAAGTATGTACATTAATACCAGCAAATGTGCACAGTGCTTAGTCACAGTATTCCAAGCAGTCTATGAACATCAATGAACAGTGCCTGTCCACGCATACCATGAGAACAGTAGTCTTGTGTAATACTGAAGAGAGGAATGGAAAACGGGGCACACCGTGGGGGCATGTTTCATTCACAGAAGCAGGAGATGAGGCTGGTCTGGTGTGTGAGCAAACCACTGCTTCTCAAAACCCTGGCAGGATGCTACCAGTGGGAAAAACAGTGTAGACCAGCAAAGTCTACTCGTGAGGCAACAACAGGTCTGTCCCTGCCGGGACACACCAGACTTTATGGGTCACAATGATGTTTCCACCAGTATCGGAGGTGGATGAAGGGAAGTCTCGAATGTACATAGACTAAATGGATGAAGAGCCTGCAGAAGGTTGCATCGAGACAATAATATGGAGGAGTACCAACACGTGCAGAGAGGGAAATGTGTGAAGGTGTGGTATAGCAGGTCTAGCAACTGTAGAATGGATGGATGCTGTGTACGTGGAGCTTGGGGGCTGGGGAAAGGGAGCATGGGTATGACATTAAGGTAGAAATTGGCAAAGGACAAAGAACTGCAATAGTGTAGTGGGCAGAGCATCCACCTAATGTGCATGCATTCTTGATTTGAGTCCCACTGCAGCACATTCCATTTTCTATGTGAAATCGGTATAACATTGTTTTGCTGTATAACCTACTAAATGACATTCACACTTGAACAGGAGTACTGAATTGCACATAGCCCACTCACTATTCAAAGGACATGAGACGACACACAGATATGTATACACAGACAACCTTTAATGGTGTATTTTACAATAATGTATGCCATTACCAACAGCACATAGATCTGGACTTATTTAATCAGTGAGGATTGCAAGGCCCACACAGAAAAGTAGATGCAGACAGTGTGGATATATAACATACTATACTGTCCAGGCCACACCTGTCAATTAGTACAACTGTGGACAAAAGATTTGCCATCACGATATGTAACAATAAACAATAACAGATGTAGTTCAGCAGCCGCCAGTTACATCCTGTAGTCAAGGCCTAGGGGGACATTTATTACCTGTGATAATGTCTATGTATCTGTCACATGTATGGACCCTGACCAACAAATGTTGTGGGAGTCCACTATATGACTGGGATGATACCAGGAATGCTAGCAGTATATTATGATAGGCCAATACTGAACAACTGCTAACCGTATCACAGCAGGACAAAGCCAGCCATATAGGTGGAGGACAGAGGCAGGAACACAGGGCCATACTCGTAATATTGCTGTTACACACCCTGCAAATTGCTGGTGTTACAGGATTCATTGCAACATACCCTTATGCAGGAATAACACATCAGGAACACAACTGGAAGTAGCCATGTCCTGATAGCATGCAACAGACAGATTGCTGGAGATATATTGAGGACAAGACCTGTGTGACGCACAGGCAAAAGCAAACAGACAATCCACTGGCCATCATGTGGATAGGCCCACTGTTGAGAGCTATGCAGACAGACTGCATTCCATCCAAAACAACTATGTACACGCAAACACTGCAAGACCAGCAGTATACAAAGCACATAACAACACTACTCACTCTGTCTGTAGGTCTGGAACTTCTTCAGATTGTGTAGTTGTCCTGTGTCTGCAAGCCCCACTGTAATAGTTACTGCAACCTGCCATCTGTAACATCGGTGCCCACATACAGGAAGGATGTCCTCCATACTGGAAAGGTGAAGGGACAACACCCACATGAGTAAGCATATTATAGTACTGGGTTGCCATGACAATGGTTAACTGAATCACTACACAGCAGACTGCGTACAGTCAGCAACTGTTGCAGACTGATTGGTGCAGAGCCCATCACCTGATCATGTGCATCACCTACAAAGGCCATGCTGAAATCCATTCAAACCATCTCAGTCACTCTACTGGAGAGGGAGCGAGACAGAGAGAGAGAGAAAAAAATGTTTATAAAACAAAACTCACACAGTGGGAAAGAAATACCTACAAGCCACAACTGGGAAGGCGTCACACCAATCCAAAGAATAAAAGGTATGTAAAACATAACTGTATGTAATGCAATGTAGCATGTGTTATAGATTAATAGGATATATGACGTAGAATGTCTGATATGTGCCATCTGTAGTTGTTCCTGTAATGATGTCCCACTGAACAACTTGTCTGGACAATACTGTCTGTCCCTGTAAGCAGTGGGAAATACCCGCCAACTGTGCAGATCAGCAATGAATGACAAAGATGTCAGCCATAATATCTGTGTATGTTATGTTAGTGTGGACAATAGCTGTTGGTTGATGTACTACCATCATGATAGACACATGGATGTCAGAGCACACCACTTGCAGGACAGTTATGTGAATGTGTAATGTAGCATGCACAAATGCCATAGGTGTGTAATAGGCATACCAGCAATCTCACACCATAGTTACCACCCTAATGTTAGGCTGTGTTCACATGTAGTACCTGTCTGTGTTGCAGCAAGGCAGAACAGTGCAGCTGTGAATGACAGACGGTTACAGAATGCGGACCAGATGTCTGTATGCACTCCACATATCTGTGTGATACCGAATGTGATGAGTATGTGTACAGATACAGACACTCATATAGACATAGTTTTATCAACAAAGTACAACATATATCTACACATATATGTACATAGATGTATATGTATACACACACACACACACACACACACACACACACACACACACACACACACACACACACACACACACACATATATATATATATATACATATAGTGGCATTGACAATGGCATGCAGGTGAAATAGTCTGTAACAGGCCAGCAAAGGTAAGTGTCTCCACAGGGAGCATGGCTACAAACACATAGCCCAAAGCATGGCACATACACATAGCACAAAGCTTGATACAATACAGGATATGTCCCAATGGTAGGTAAGCAGCTGACATAACAATTGCAGACTGTGAATGGCTTGTTGCAGCTGATATGGTGGGGGGAGACATATATGTGTATTAAGAACTATGGTAACCCTGCTGTAGGGGTGGCTCGGACCTTTTTCCATCCTTATGTCTTCCAGGAAACATGTCACATACTCATCTTCCTGAGTACAGCACCGCTGAAAAAGCTATAATTATCAACCACCTGGTACAGCACTATGTACTGCTTTTTGGCTGGACAGCCCATGACCAGCAGGAGAGGACCACCTTGTGGAACGAGCTAGTCCACAAGTTCAATGATGTTGGACTGCATAACTGCAGCTATGAGCAGGTCAGGCATCATTGCACACACCTGCTTCACCATGTACGTCAGTGTGCAGCTGCCATAAGGTGGGACCACCTCACAATGGGGGGGCAACCCACCCATCCACCCCTTACCCGTGTGGTGGATGAGCTTCTCAGCAGCCTAGTGGCACCTGTCAGCCTGCAGCATCAACACCTGGCAGGGTACATCTTGGAGGTGGGTGCCAATGACACACCAGATGAGGAGCATGCAGGTTAGGCCTCAGGGCGCGTCGGTACCCCACTCATGTGTATGCATCTGCATCTGTACAGGTACATAATGCAAAACTGAGATGTACTATACATAGTCTGCGGCTATGCAGTAGTAATAAACACTTGTATATAAGCTGAAATATTGTGTAATTCTACTGTTGATGTAATGTAATGCTGCACTCACCTGTTATGGATGCCACAGGTGTGGCCACTGACATCAGCTTTCTCTCACTCCTATGTAGGTCCCACCAGGATACCACCATGGTAGCAGCCTGTAACCGGTGAGTATGGTTCATGTTCATGCATGATGATAAACTGGGCATGTAATAGCTATGGGATATCCCCCATGCACATTTCTAACACAACTACCCATAATGCATGCTGTACACATTCAGGTTTTGTTGCTGAGAAATGCACTGCATAACAGTAGAGACCATGTTGGAGTATCGGAAGGGTACAGCAGACACATGCAAGATAACTAACATCCTGTCAATGTGCAATATGTCCACAGAGATGTGACGTGTGGCAGGACACATGGCCTACAGTAGGGACATGTGTGACTCAACATCACCAGGTGAGCACTGGAGATGACATAACCGACAGAGTAGTACAGATGCATCAATGGTTTCCACACGTGCAAGGTACGGTGTATAATACAAGGCAGGGTGTGGAACAGGTCCACAGTAACACTTTGTACATTGGTGCAGTGTTAACATGGGGAAGGACCATCACCTACCAACAAAGCCCATGCCTGACACACATGTATACTGCCACTAGCATGATGTCACTATAGTTGCACTGTATGCTGTTGAGCTCCATATGTAATGCATGTTGACAAAAGGCTAATGGGAGGACTGTGTGTACAATTGTTGTGCAACTCCACATTTAGGAGTGTGGAGTGTGTGTGTGTGTGTGTGTGTGTGTGTGTGTGTGTGTGTGTGTGTGTGTGTGTGTGTATGTATCTTGCTTGTGTTCATAAGTGCAATCTGTGGAGTGTGGATGGTGCATGTCAGATGTCTGTGTGTGTGTGTGTGTGTGTGTGTGTGTGTGTGTGTGTGTGTGTGTGTGTGTGTGTGTGTATCCATGTATGAACAGGAAATAGTGGGGTTGACCACATGGTGGTACTTCCCCTTGGGATTGTGCTGTACATGGAATGAGACATAGGACACCAGGACAACCTGTCAGATATGTGAACACAGGACAGCTGATAGCATAACAAGGTCTGTAGCATGGAGCATGCATTGGGAGGTGTAGTACATACCAGGCTTACACATCATATTGCCAGCAGCAGATAGGTAACTGGCTACCCACATATGCAGCACTACAAATGTAATGGGGAATTACCACAGCATATCAGTGAGTGTATCCAGGTAGTAATGTTGTCCGCGTGATGGGTCACTTGTGCAGCACATGTGGCATGGAATGAGCAAGAGTGTAGTATGACCCTCTGGTGTGTGACATATGTAGTGAATGCAGCAGCACAAACCATATAGGGGCCTCATACACCATTACTGCCCATACACAGGGTGATACAGGGTGACAGCAGTGAGGCCATGTGCAACCTACTCCACCCAGGTCAGGGAGGTGATGGAGTAACAGGTCAGGTGTGGTAACCACACATGTAGGCATGGAGAGGAATGATATGTTAATGGGCTATAGTGATGCGTGTATATTAGCAGGTGACATGCAGGATGGTGAACATATGTAACTGACCATGGGACTGTCTGTAAACTCAGGGAAAGTGAGGTAGTAAGGTGGCTGTCAGAGTGAGTGTGTGTACTGTTATGCACTGCTGTACAGGTCTTAATGTGTGTATTTGTTTCCCCACAGATGGCGAGATGGGTCAGGGTCCCGCCTGTATGCAAACTGAGGTAGGTGTCCCTACAGACACCAATGATGATGAAGGTACAGGTGAGGCAGAGGTGGGGTTGTCAGAGGCCAACACTGAGCCAACATGTGTCATCACCCTCCTAGCCACCCCAAGCCCGCACACAGTTACAGTGCCCCTACAAACCCCATCACATGTGGCCATAGCAGTGGGACAGTTGGAGCTTGGTGGCAATGACCAGGAAAGTGTGGTGTCCATGCCAACTGTGTCGGGTCACAGTCAGCATAGCCAGATGCCTGAAAGTCCACCACATTAGCAGATGTACCGTGGTGCTCATGGGAGGACTGCAGGTCATCATGCCCCTGGCAGAGGTGCTACAACTGGTATCACCAGGAGCTTGGTTCAGGCCATAATGGAGGCACAGGCATGTATGGAAATGCACTCCAGACAGGTCCTGAGGCTGCAGAGGTCTTCTTTCACAGCTGTAAGTGGCAACCTTCATGAACTCGCTGGTGCCTCCCATGAATATACTGAGGTCATGGATAGACAGTGGGGTGAGATGGTTGGCCTCCTCGACCATGGTATGTCTGTTCTAGAACGTGTGGTGGAAGTGGTGCGATGGCCACATGGATGTAGGCCAGAGACACCAGCAGCTGGTGGTCAACATGAACATGCCAGGACACACAGCCACTCCCGTAGTGGCAGTACCAGCCCCAGCACATCACAGGGGCTGCTGTCCACACCACACCACCGCAGGCCTTGTGCACATGGCCTTGGCCAGGCCCAGGTGGGACATGGTTCCAGTAGACATATGTCATCATCAGGGGAGAGTAGCACCTCAAGGTCTGTACCTGCACATGCCCATGGAACCCCTGGCAGGCACAGTCAGCGTGTCCATGGCCAGAGACACTGAACTTATCACCCTGCCAAGTATGGTCTGCAGCTGTCCAACATTGCACATATAGGGCAGCCACATGGTGTAACTGTGTGCATGCATACCCACACATTATGCAATCACACCTAGGGCGACCCCAAACCAACACACGTCACATCACCATGCCCCAATCAAGGAACCACACCCCTCACCCACACACATGGTGACACATGTTTGGACCACCCTCAGCCTCTGGCACACCTTGCAACACAACCTGTGCATATGATGATACCTGTGACACATCCCTGTCATCCATAACATTGATGCAGTGACAGGCTAACATGGTTCTGATGCACACAGTGACTGTAATAGAATGCCACAACGTACCGCAGTGTAGAATGTAGTCAGAGGTAATGTGTACTGCATACATGTCAGGTAGTGTAGCCATGCAGCTGACATTATATGATACCTGTGCCACATCCCTGTCATCCATAACATCAATTCAGGGACAGGCTAACATGATTCTGATGCACACCATGACTGTGATAGACTGCCGCAATGTACTGCACTATAGAATGTAGTCGGGGTAATGTGTACTGCATACATGTCAGGTGGTGTAGCCATGCATCAAAGATGACATTCACACACCCTGTGCATATGATGATACCTGTGCCACATCCCTGTCATCCATATCATCGATGCAGGGACAGGCTGATATGGTTTTGATGCACACAGTGACTGTACAACAGTGTTGCACAATACTGCAGTGTAACATGTTGTAGAGAGGCACATTTGTCAGGTAGTGTAGCCGTCAGGCAATGATGCATTACAGCTGTTAGGTACACTGCTTGGTTGCGGTCTCTATAATTTTATCCAGTTGTGTTGTAGGTGTACATGTGTCAGCACTAGGATGTTCTGCAGTCATATTCCACAACAGGGTACATAAATACACAAGCTTAATATGACACTATAATGACCATCTGATAAACACCATCCTCATATGTACTACTCACACAGTAACCGAACATACACTGGTCATGGCACAGTGAGGTCCATTGGCTGTCTGTGGTATGAGACACATGTGGCTGGCCCTAGAGACATGTGAGCAAATAGGGTACCATACACTGGAGCAGCATGCAACATCACATAGTACAGAATAGAGAACAATTGCATCTACAACAGTCTGTGCACTGCCCAAGGTACGTATGCACAATACACAGACTGTCATCAAATTCCTAACTCAGGGGTCTGCAACCTGCGGCTCTGGAGCCACATGTGGCTCTTACAACCTGAGTAGTGGCTCCCTGTACCTCTGAGGATTAATGAACACTGTAATGCACCACCCCCACACACACACACACACACACACACACACACACACACACACCTGCACACAAACACACACATAGATCAGCCAGGGCCAACAGAGGAACACAATTATCGATGGATGTTAGGTATTGCTCTGATACACTTAGTTCTGTCATATATACTATAACAATATTTGAAACATTATATGCAGTGTTATGTGCCCCTCTGTAGTGTAGTGGTCAGTGTATGTAACATTGTTATATGCTCCTGTAAGTCAGTCTATGGGGGTGGGAACACCATAATTAACCTATGGTGTTACAGCATGGGAGGTATATCAGTAGTAAACTGACTTACCATACATTTCATCTTGTGAACATTGCTACCCTACTGATTACTGCCATACAGCCTGTTCTGTTTGTCAGTGCAATTGTGATGATTTCAGTTATGCATTGTTATGTAACAGATACATCCCATCATCAACCTAGGTCTTTTCCACCTAGGTATTGAGTACAGAGTGTTGTTAGAGGCCGCTGGCCTATATATCTGCATTACTT
>NW_025052703.1:0-10101 GCF_019279795.1 Protopterus annectens | reverse complement strand
TATATTTTTTAAATTTGTAAAATGTTTGCCGGGTGCTTTTGCCCGAAGCTACAGTTAGCAGTCAGTGGAAAAGATATAAGAACTAAATATGCAAAGTAAGCCAAGAAGCAATAGCGGTAGAAAATGGCTGAAGAGCAGGCATTCATGGTTCGACCCCCCACAACACCAATTTTTTTTTTTAGTAAAATAAGGAAACAAGTCCCTGACAAAATGTACACATATAAAATCATATTTATGTAAAATGTAATGAAATAGCCATTTATTTTGAAGAAATGTGAGATAACAAAATAATAAAATGCCAGATGTCCTATACTGAGCTACAGTTTAACAAGGTGAGTGCATGTGCCCGGGTGAGCAGTGGTTTAACAGGTAAAATGAGTGCCCAGGTGAGCAGTGGTTTAACAGGTGCAAAATGAGTCCCCTAGGTGAGCAGTGGTTTAACACACTGAAACTATGTCCCCCTAGCTGAGCTGAGCATAATATGCGGATAGCCAAATGAGGTTTAAAACCCAGAACCCGTTTGGAGCTGCGCACCCAACAAGCTAACCGAGGGGCAACGCTTGAGCAAGCAACAAAACTGCCTTTACACAGCCACCCCCCCTAGCCTGTCTAGACAGTAAAAAAAATATAAAAGCAGTGGCCAGGTTTGAACCCAGGATACCATGCACCATAGTCAAGGTACTGAACCACTAAGCCAGACAGCTGTTCTAGAAATGCAGTAATAGCAAATATATAGGAAAGAATAGAAAGTGGAGCATGACAAAGCAGGTTTTGTGAAGTTGATACAATTCCAAAATGGCCAATCACAGATAAGTGCGGGAAAACGGCATATAAAGCCCCATAGGCGGAATACACAGCAAAAACAATTGTAGAACTGACTTTCAGCCAGAATGTCAGGGTAGGTGAGGGTAGTTGCTGAGCACAGAGGTGGGGTGTTGAGGAGTCCAGATACATGGTCTGGCTCCTAGTCCACAATCATGAGGCCCAACTCATGCAGGGCCAGGTCCTGTGGGGGGCATATAGGGCTGAGGCATGCGACCGGGTTTGGCTCATGAACCCACCAGTGCCACAGGGATTCCAAGGACTGGTGAGCAGGTCCGTCACCACCATGCGGACCTGAAGAGACGCAAGCAGGACCAATTGAACCTTTGGATCCAGGAGGCCCACAAGTGCCTAACGGCCCACCACTGAGTAAGTTACATTTAATTATGTATGTATGAAATTAAACTAGCTGATATTATGGAGATGTGTATTCCAATATTACTTCATTTATATTACAGCTGCAGGTGTCCGTTCTGAACCGCCTGCCTATGGCGATAGGCTGGTGTGGTTGCCACCAGGCAGGCCAGTAATCCACTCCCAGTAACTGTAAAGAAATATCAAAGTATGACAGTTAGCAAAAGAGTGCAGTGTAGTCACTAAGTAATAAAATGTGTAACAGTGTAAAAGTGTTTGCAAGTATTGCTTGATTACAAAAGTGTTGCAGTCTGTAATCCAAACAGAAAATGAAAATGTCTCAAATAAAGTCTGAAATAAAGATGCCCCACCTGTAATATAATAAAATAGTACACAACCTGCACCAGGCTGAAAAGTACAGCTGCAGAAGATGAGCAAATCACATGTGTGAAATATATCCCTGTTGAAATACTGAAACATGACAGAAGTGAGACTGCTGGAAAGGATTGTAATAACTACAGGTAAAACATGTCAATAAAGCCTAGAAGTACCATCCTGAATAGTAAAATGAAAACAAGTGAGAGGGTGTGGTAAAGAGTTATGAATCCAACAATAAAGTAGTAATAACCCCTGAATAAAGTATACTGCAGTCAGTACAGAATGAAATGAATGTGACAAGTAGAACCAAACTGCAAAATGTGTTCAAAGTGTTGCTGCAGCTGGAATGTGTATCCCAAAATCTGGATATGTTGCTCTCAGTCTGCAATATGCAGATAGTATGATTGTCTGAAATATCAAACATCCACAGTTGTCTATAGCTATATAAAGCAAATGTAGCAGGATGATGTAGCTGAACAAAGCCAGATATGAACGTGTATGAATAACAATAAAATGTATACTGATGTAGCAGTAACAGTCCTATCACCAAAGTGAAGTAATCATATAGGAAACTGTAGTTAGAACAGTAGTGTGTATATATCTGTAGCTATTAGAAATGTACAGCATATATTGGTATTTGAAGGTGTTAATAATATTTTCTTCACCTCACCCTATAACCACATATAATCCATTCCACGTGAAATTGGTATGTGCAATCACAATTAACACCCCTGGACATTTGTCCTGTTGGGTCATAAATATTTGCATGTCCATTGATGCATCTGCCCTGTTCATACATCCAAACCTGATGGCCTGTTGCCATCAATCAACCCTGCATGTTGTTGGACTGTGTATTGCTGTTCAAATTATGCATGTGTTATGCTCGCTGTTCAATGGTGTGAATATCTGGGTGTTTGGTTAATGGGAATACTAATGCATGCTGTTACAACTAATGGTATTGTATGTCACTAACCCAAACTGTCATGACATAATGCAAAACATAGAATGACAGGGAAGGCGGGTTCCAGCGGACCCACCTCTCCCACCTCAGCTGGCGAGTGCACCTGGCACTAGTGCCCAGTCTGGACCCTCCTCCGGTGGCCCTGTGCCACCTGTGAGTGGAAGTGCTGCAGGGATGGGGCGCCCCTCCTCTGCAAGTGTGGGAGAGAACCACCACTCACCCTCCAAAGCGTCCGGACTGTGGTGTGTAGGGAGATCCGGGACTCTGGTCTTGAGCCCCTACGCCAGCTTAAGGCACAGGTGGCACAACTTACGTGCATGCCTGTTGCCCGGCCTACAGCCCCAGCACAGCCCGTCCTGGGCAGTGAAAGAACAGTGGCAACTGCCCATGGGTGGTGATATCAGTTCCACTGTTGCCATCTGTGGGCTCATGGGCTCTGGATATCCAAACCTCCGTCCCCGTCAATTGTGTAACCCCCCCACACATGTCATACACCACCCCTGTATGCGTCTTGTTTGTCTTGTCTGTTGACCTACCCAACCTACCTCCCCAGCTATACCAACTTCCTTCACCTGACATACCACTCTCACCTGAAAAAAAAGGGCACTCTGTACCCACAAAAAAATTATGCCCCATACATAGCTGCCCATTCCGCACACATGTCTGCTGGACATGGAAACTATCAATTACAATTGGCTGTACAACAAGTATTATTGTTGTCCTGACACCTCTCTCAGGGGTGGAAGGTTTCAAATGTCACACCAAATTACATACATATGCACAGCTGTTGCTGATGAAGAAATGGGCAGCTATGGGCCTTACCTACATCGCTCCTGCAAATCCCAAGCTTGTTTCCCTACTGTCTTACCCTCTTTGTGACCCCTTTTTCACCACTTTCCTGTCTCCCCATTTTCATTTCTTTCAAAGAAAATAGCGGTGTGCCAGAGTAAGCACTGTTAAGCGGTTGTAGCAGGTATGCCGAGCTAAACGCCAGTGCGCATGGAGCTCTCGCAAAACCAGCGCTAACCCGTTACAACTGCTTAAAAGTGCCTTAGTCACTCTGATTGACAGGTCCTGTAGTCAGTTCAAAAGCAAAATAAAATCCCACTGTCAGTCCCAACCCAGGCCCCTGAAACAGTAGTCTGTATGACCTACCACTAAGCCATGACTCTATACAAGAACACTGTGCTAAAATAAATATATCATGTAATAGTAGGAATGAATGTAAAGGGAATATAGGATGTGTAGTACACAAAGCATGTCATTTAGAATTACTGTCAAAACTAGTGGATTTCCATAATAGTAGTGTGTGAACATAAACAGCCATGGTAGTTGGTAGCTAGTAGGTAATAATGTCAGTTAATGTACATATATAAATGTATGTATATTTACATATATATATATATATATATATATATATATATATATATATATATATATATATTGTTGTAGGTGTCATTCTGCATACACACTTACTACAGGAACAGGAGAGAGGAATGGAGAAATGTGAATCTACAACACAGCCTGAATAATGAGAGAGATACTAACCTTTACACTCACAGAACAGTGTCCACAGCATACCAGCATGGTCTCCGCCTACAATCTGAAAGGGCAACGCTTATCTCACATACCCTTTTATAGCACTGTCCTGAAATCACAGTGAGAACTGCAATCAGTACACAACTGGCTGCATGCAATTAGCAAATGCTGGCTTACAATTGGTGCAGAGGCCATCACATGGACCTATGCAGATACCTACAAAGCATCCTGTACTAACACTCCACACATGCAATACTTCATTGCACTGTCTGGAAGCAGACAGAGGGAGAGAGACAGACAGAGACAGAGAGAAGAGAAACGCTACACACTGAGTCTAAGCTGTCAGCAGTGACAGTAGCAAGCCAGCAGCAGCAGGAAGCAGTGAGTAGGTAACCAACCATCACAAACACAGGTAAAGTAAAGCAGCAGGTTAATAGTCTGCATACTGTGAGCCCTCCAAATGTGTCATAGGTCTGTATCTATAGGTATATCCATGTCATATGTTGTGGGTATGTAGTTCCACCAAAAGGGGATGACTATACATTACATGTCAGTCAGTGTTGGGCCAAGATCCTGGCAGCAGTTGTCTGTGTGTTGTCCTCAGCAATGGCTGTAGTGACTGTTATGAAAGGTCAGCCAGGTTCAAAAGGCAAGATCAGCACATCACAAAGGCAAACTGGCCGGGAACAAGTGTCTGCAGGTACCCAATATCGCTGTATATGCGTCCCATACTGAATAATTCCATAGCTTAGCAGACCAGGCCGGTTATGCCTATGATGTGGTAGTTCCCAGGGTCAGTGGAGTTGCGTCCTTAGTGGTGTGGGACCACTGTTGCTGTATGCCAGTGTCCAGGTACATATCCTGTAGTACGGCCAAGGTTAAATAACAGTCTTATATGCTGTTGTATGTCCTCTTGGAGTGTAGCACACATCCAGGGATACCATCAGGTCACAGTGATGCTGTGTGTTCTGCTTGTTGAGGCCCTCACCACATATGAGATGATAGGGAGGTTACATACAGCTGTGATAAGTATTTCAACTTGTGGTTGAGAAGGAGGGGGGATACGTGCACCAAACCTGTTTGCAAGAATGTTGCCAATATCTGTGTGTTTGGTGAATGTTAAGTAGGTATTAACTCAGAGCATATCTGAGGCATTTGGTCCATATGTGTAACATAACTGAAGAAGGCCTTGTGGTTATCTATAGTGTTTGTGGCCATTTCCCTCCCAGAGTAGGCCATGGTGTTATGAGAGACTGTAGCATTACCAGTGCTGACTACAGATGCCTTCCTTAATGTGAATCTGCTCTGTCCTGCAGTAGCCCCTGCTATTGTTATACAATCTGCCTCTCTGGTCCACCGGACAGGATGCCTAACCTTGTGCATAGGGTCTGGGTCAGTAATGTGTGTGCAAGTTCCATGCAATCTGTGGGATGTCCGTAGTAAGCATTTGCAAAGGGGTCAGCAGTGTGGGTTGTGGCTTCCACTGGCCCAGTGGGCTGCATGGATACCATCTCAGTCCTAACAAGTGAATAACTGTCTAATCACATACATATCAAAGTAGTCTACTGTGCTGGTGGTGGTGGGATATGTATATCCAGAGTAACTGTGTCCACATCACACTTATGGATGCTGTCCCATACAGTACCTTGGTATGAACCCCAGACTGAGGTTGTACATTGGACCTGTAGCAGTGAGCTGAGCGATTGGGCATGCTACTGTTGTATGGAATGTGGCAGGTTGTTGCACAGGTGTTGGCTGAGCACTGATATCTGGCCATGTACTTGTGTATCCACACGACACACACATGCAACATATGGGAGTAGTAGTATATCACTACACTTGAGTATCATGTATAGTATGTGCCATATATTGCTGACATAGTCTGCCATATCCTGTTTGTGTTCTTTCCAGGAGATGGCGTCAGCGTAATCCCGCCTACTCTGCAGCAAGATGAGATAGAGGTGCGGAGTATGACATACTGTTTTCCCGCACCAGAATCAGCAGGAGAGGGCTGCACTGTGGCAAGACCTGTCTGTAGGGTAAATGACATTGGCACGCATAATAGGACATATGAGCAGGTACAACATCACTGATTTAATCAGAAATCTCCATCAGCGCATGGATATCCACAGGCAACAGGTTGTCACAGGAGGTGGGTGGCACACCCCACCAGACTGGAGGGGCTACTGTGTTGTGGCTCCAGCCCGGAACAGCAACAGCAATACACCTGCATCATGATGGAGGCTGGATCCACACAGCAGCATGACATGGAGCATGCAGGTAATATGCCATATGTACACTTGACTATTCTGTACACTGTTAGTTTATGCTGTAAGGTGTGTCTGGTATGTAGCTGTCAACATAGTATGTAATTGTGCATGTGTATATTGGCAATATCAGCAGTTGACTGAAAGGCAACTGGTGTACTACTGCACTGTATCATATGCAGTATCAATGGCACAGTTGTGCCCACTGACATTAATCTCCTCATTTCTGCAGGTCCCCTCGGGGTTACAGCAAGGCCATCCATGCTGGTGAGTGTGTTTAACAATACCTATAATAGTCCTGATAGTGCTAGTAACACCAGTGTAACTCAGTAGTGCTCTGTGTGTATAGGGGTGTGCATGTGTGCAGTTGTGCCTGTGTGTCCATGTGTGCATGTGTGCATGTTTGCCTGTGTCCACGCAGCATGTGTGCATGTGCCTGTGTCCACGGGTGCATGTGTGCATGTGCCTGTGTCCATGTGTGCATGTGGCATGTGTCCACGCATGTGTGCATGTACATGGACCACGCAGGTGCATGTGTGTGGTGTCCATGTGTGCATGTATGCATGTGTCCACGTGCATGTGTCCACGCATGTGTGCCTGTGTGCCTGTGTGTATGTGTGCATGTGTCCATGTGTGCATGTCTGCATGTGCCTGTGTCCATGTGTGCATGTGCATGTGTCCATGTGTGCATGTGTGTATGTGTGCATAAGTGCATCACTGGTAACATGTGTGGACACTGTAAACTGTGTTCCTGTCTTCCTCCCATGTTCTGGTGCTGCATGTCCTGCAGCAGGAACCTGAATCTGGTGCCTGTAATGATATCTGTAATGGTACAGGAAGGTGTGTCAGGGTCTGCCATTGGTCAGCCAATTGACAGTACACAGCTGTCAACCCCATCATTGCACAGTCATCCTGCCAGTACATCCTTTGTCACCATTGTCCCAGGTGATGGACAGGATACAGTGGGCATTGACCAGGGTAATGTGGTATCTGTGGTACATGCCCCACACAGCAGCCATGGGCAGGGTCCTGTGATGGTACCACAGACAGTTGCCCATGGGTTCTCATGAGCATCCATGGGCGTGCCTCTGGCAGACGTGCCAAAGAGGTCTGTCAACCTCAGCTATGTTTTGGGCTGTCATGCAGGTGGCATGGAAAGGTACACCAGACAGGGTCTGAGGAGCTGAGAGCATGTCGCACAGCCATGACTGACAGTATGCTTGACATCACGGATACTATCCGTAATTTCACCAATGTCATAGACAGACATTGTGGGGACATATTACAGCAGTTCCACAACCAAATGTCCATGAGCCAGGGCAATGGTGGATGGTTGCAGATCGCGTATGTATGCCAGCAACAGTAGCAGCTGGCAGTCGGCGCTGATGACAGGTGCGCCCATAGTGCAGCAGCAGCCCCAGCAATGCTGGGTCTGTGCTGTCATCGAACGCCCAGGAGACACATGCACGGCTCTGGACAGTCCAACAGGGACCTGTGTCCAGTCAACACACTCTGATGACAGTACCCAGTCTGGCTTAGTACTGATATGGTCCGTAGCACCCCTGCCAGGCACAGGTACCATGTCCGGCCCACAGACACTGATCTGTATGACCTGCCAGGTGCAGTCTGTGGCTGTCCACAAACCCCTGTATATGGCAGCCATGAGGTGGAACTGTGCGCATTCACATGCAAAATGTTAATACCTAGGCTACCACATACACACACTGCACCAACAGTGCCCCACTCTGTACTTGTCCCTGACCAACACACATACACACACATGTCAATTGGTGGTATCAGTGGCAGACTCAGGCATAGAATTCACACCTGTGCATATGATGACACGCCACCTCCTGCAATCCCAACATCATTGCAGGAACAGGTAAACACGCTGGTTGATGGTGTGACTGCATAGAAGTGTATTAGTATCATGTTGGTAACAGTACAGTGTGCTGATATGACTGTGTGTGTATCCCAGCATGCCTGATGCAGTAACCGTATGACTGTCCTGAATTGTTATCTGCACCCATAGTAAAAGTGTAACAGCTGCACATTATTGCATGCCGGTAAGGATGTCAACAGATAGCCACATACATGGGTAGCACAGTGGGAAGCTAATGCAAGTAGTGATATGCAATGATGGACATGTACAGTAATGGTGTCAAGTTCACAAGCACTATGCGGATGTTTGTGCATGTTGATATGTGCAGTACCAATGTAATCCAAATAAAATTAACTATGACATAATATCAGTTCTACCACTTTGGTGTGCATTCCGGGGACAGGGATAGTGCCATTTGCTTTTTACTTTAGTTCCCTTTTTGTTGTACAGTGAACTACTTCCCCCCTGCACTGTAGCTTTTTTTCTGCATTTTGGGGGGGTTCCCCTGTTTCCCCCGCGAGTTATTTGTGGCCCCTAGTAACATCTGCATGTCTTATGTCAAGTTTACACAGAAACGCCCTGTTCACATGTATTTTGGGGCTTTCACTGTCACCTGGCATTTAAAAGGGCAGTCATAATCCAGTGCAAAAAACAGTAGGTAAACATACAACCTTCAGTATGTTTTTCCCCCATTGGCCCTATCTTTCACAACGGGGTAGCAGCAAAGGTAACCTGTGAATCCCCCATGGTCCAGGTTTTATGTGAGGGGAAAGTCCGCCCGCAACCATCCCCCTTTGGCCAGGAACGACAAAAATGTGGGATGCCACCACATAGCCAATCGGGGACTGACTCTGAACCGTAATGCCATCCCCTGTCAGGGGGTGTCATACTACAGTCCCAAAAAAGAAATAGAAGACTGACAGCGTGAACACACGGGGGCATACATGGGGATTTGAATAGCATCCTCCTGAGCATCACACCCCCAAGCTGGGGGATATGTTACGGAACAGAGCAATGCCCCCTGGACCACATCCTGTGCCCCCACACCCGGGCTAAAAACACCTGCCAGATGTGCAGGGATTTTGTGCATCCCGCCAACAGGCTGTATATGGTGAAGGTCACAGTGATATGCCTCAGGGGGACTATGGTCCACCAAAAACACATGCATACAGGTCAGTCCTGGACACAAAATCATATTGACCACCCAAAGGATGACCTGAGACATACTTGGGCTACATGATAAAAATAGAAAACTCGCATGTGGCAAGAGCCTGATCTTGGTGCCAACATACTAGGGATGCTACCACTATATGGGAAGGGGTTGTATGTCTACATTCTGTGCCCAAAGTCATTCATAGGGGATCCGCTGGCTGTCAACATGCTTACATGCTAGGGAAACCCAATGATGTAACAGCCACCAAATGGCCCAATGTAATTTCCCCCTGATACACAATGCCTTATGCCCAGGACACAGTTCATAGCCGGTATCACACAGGTTAGACACTAACAGTGCTACACAACACCAGGTACACCGAAAGATGCACTGGACACTGTCCCCAGGTGAACTAAAAGATTTCATACAGTCCTGATTCATGGCTCCGCAACCCATCACCAGGTTATGCCCCATACCATTTTCATCCCCCACATGTAACACACATGGACAGGGGGGATCCCCAAAGGGACCAAGATACACACACCCCAGGTTGTTTAACACAAAACATCATATTTATTTCAGCTAAATGTGTTGGACCCGTCTGGTTTATAGCCGGCCCCAAAAACCCCCCCACACAGGAAAAACCCCCTATTCCATAACAACACTGGCAAATACAGTCTCAAGAACTTTTATGGCTGGACTGCCCCGCCAAACATTTGCCTGAACATTTCTGAGCTGGAAGCAA
>NW_025052702.1:0-10287 GCF_019279795.1 Protopterus annectens | reverse complement strand
CAGAAATTACCTCATGTTAATATTTCAAATACTGTATTAAAATAGCTAGATTCCATGCTCTGAAAGGTCCCTGTCAATCATATGTATTACATCAGATTACCTCATGTTTATTAATAATTAGGTCCTTTCAGCCAAGGGAATCTAGCCTGTATTAGTGAGAAGGGCTAAATTCTATTACTGCAAAGAATGTCTCTTCCCACTAGAATTTAGCCTTCTCATATAACACAGGCTAAATTCCCTTGGCTGGAAACAGAGCCCAAATCCCCTAGAACCAAGGGAATCTAGCCTGCTCACAGCAACAAGGCTAGAATCTATTGCTGTAAAGACGGTCCTTTTCCCCACTAGAATCTAGCCATCTCACTATGAGCAGGCTAGATTCCCTTGGCTGAAAGGACTAGGTCCCTTCAGCCAAGGGAATCTAGCCACAACCAAATGGCCACGTGCAAACAACTTTAACAGTTGACATTTGACCTGTATAAACAATAGGCGCGTCTTATGTCGTCACCGCATAAGGGCTGTTATGTAGGAATAGTAAAATTCTGCTGCTAAATTAACAACAGACCTAAGGATGACAGTAATGTAATAATATACAACATTACAAACCCAGAAATGAATACAGATATACGCACACGTGATGTTATTGATATGGTTATCGGGAAAGTCCGACTGGGCTAAATTTTCAGCAGAGGCCCGGGGAGAAAAGCTTCACATTAATAAACAATTCATAAAAAGTACTTAGAAATGGCAACTCTTTTTTTCCACTGGAAGAAACACAGCATAGATGTGGCAATTAAATAACTAACACAGCCAATAATAATACACGTAGAATTAGTAAGGTTTGCATTTTCTTCCAATAATACAATCGTCTAGTAGTGCGAGACAACCAGTAGGGTAATTACTATGTCCAGATTACAGCTGGTAGTAGAATGTAAAGTAAATATTTACAGTTAATAATAAGAAATTAATTAGTATTGGCAAGTTATCTTATAATCAAATTCTGCTCAGTAGTAGTAAAGAAGAGAGTAATGGGGGAGAGGGTGGGCAGGATGAGAACTGTTATGTATTATAAGGGGTAGGTATGATATGGGAAAAGTGTATAAATAGGTTACTGGGTATTTTTATGAGTGTGGGAGAAGTAGTAGTAGTTGTTCTTTGCTAGCCTCGACTGTTGCATGAGCAAAGCCATGAATCTGTTAGATACTTTTTGAGTAATAATTTTTAAATTGAGTGGGGTTGATAGTGGTTATAATAGAATGAGGAAGTGTCTTCCAGGTTTTTGCTATGTGCTGGGAATATAGAGACTCTCCTGCAGCACTTGTGGTCTTGGGTTGGTGTGATCAGTATTAATAATTGAATTTCAGTGGTCCTTCTTTCTTCCAAAGCCTTTGAACCAAGGAGATTTGCAGCTGGCACAAAATGAATGATAACATCTTCTCACTTCTAAACTGTATTTGATTTCACAGAACGCTTCTCATTTTGCTCTGTCCATCCTATTTGATTTTCTAGTAAATCACTCTGGATTACAGTCCTTCAGTAATGTCAGTCATTATAGCTTTGAGCTTGTCGTCACAACTCTCAAGATTACCTCATTATAAGGAACGTTACTCATTCTGAATCTTAAATCCAGAATCTTATTTCTGGAATTTATAAACTCCAATGCCCTGGATCAACGTATCCACACCCCCACCAGAGGCAACAATATCCTAGATCTAGTCATTACCAACATGAGTGACCGGTGTTCCACACCTGAAGTCAACGCCTCATTGGTCCGATCCGACCATAAGCTAATTACCCTAGATATCCACATCCCCCACCCCCATTAAGGAAACCATGGTAAAAATTTCTCCAAAGTAACTTCATGCTTCTTAAGACAGAAGTGGTGAACTTCATGACACCCATGCAGACGGACAATACAGTTACGATTACTGAATCCTACACAATTGCACTTTATAAGCACTTACATGAGTGCATGGATCGTGCTATCCCATACAGAACCAAGACGCTATCCTCCAAAAAAAGGAAGCCAATCTGGTGGCCCCCTGCCATAAACAAACTGTACAACAGAAGGAAGAAACTGTTGCAGAAGAGAGTAAAATCCCATGAGTGGAGGAGCTCCCTGGTCTGCCTCAGTAAGAAGCTGCGATCCCTGATAAAATCCTACAAAGTTATTTACGAAAACAAAATCTCCACTTATTCTAACGACAACCACAAAGCATTCTATAGCTATGTCAAGAATCTCAATGGCAACACTCAGATCTGCTCTGAGTTACAGCACAATGGCACTAAATATACAGACCCAACTGATATTGCCAACATCCTGGCAGATTCAGTGCTAACTACCCTCTCACCCCCCAAAGAGCCCATCTCTATGCAGGAAGAATGCAAAGTTCCTGTAATCATGGCTGCATGGGTAAAAAAACACACTCTCCAAAGCCAAGAACACAGCATCCATGGGACCAGACAACATCCCAGGCTGCATTCTACATGAACTACAGAACGAACCCTCACCCCACCTAAGTACCATGTTCAATCATAGCCTCACCTCAGGCTTTGTGCCTGCTGAATGGTGCACAGCGACGGTTATCCCACTCCACAAGGGCGAGCCACCATGGACCCCGGGAACTACCACCTCATTAGCCTGAGGAGCCTGGTCTGCAAGGCCATGGAACGTATATCATGGAACTTATAAACAAAGACACTGGTAATTTCCAAACTATGGACCCCACCCAGTTCAGGTTTGTAATAGGGAGATCATGTCTCCTAAACCTGATAGACCTCTTTGAAGCAGTCACCAAAGCTGTAGACAAGGGTAAGGTGGTTCACACAGCCTATCTAGATCTTGCCAAGGCTTTCAACATCATCCCCCACTCGGGAATTATAGATAAACTCACTAAACTAGGAATAAATCCCTATGTCACAAAATGGGTTGCCAACTGGCTGACTGACAGAACCCACACTGTGAAAGCAGCAGACTCCAAATCCGACTTCAGACCAAAGGCAAGTGGAGTACCACAGGGTTCAGTCCTGGGTCCTCTCCTGTTTGGTATCTACTTCTCTGAAGTACAGCTGCAAACTAGGAGCCATAATTGAAACTCCTAACGATGTGGACATCCTACAAAAGGGCCTCACTGAGACAGATCCCTGGTGTCAAAGCCATGGCCTCAAGCTCAATGCCAAAAAGTGCATTGTCATCCCCTTTGGTAAAAACTCTGTACCCATGAACTACAACACAGGCGGTAGTATACTTAACACCGAAAGTATGATAAGAGACCTTGGGACATAGGTAGACAGTAGTTTCTCCTTTGATAATCACATCGCCACAATAGTCAGGAAATCCTTTTACATGGCACACCTCATCACAAAAGGTTTCTCATCCAGAAAAAAAGAGGTCATTGTTCCCCTCTACTCATCACTCATTGACCCATTATAGAGTACAACACCCCTTTTGGTATGTACCTCACAAGACATCTACAACAACTGGAAAGGCCACAGAAATACCTCACAAAGAGGATTGCCAGCCTCAAACAGATGCCCTACGCAGACAGTCTCAAAAAACTCCAGCTTTACTCCATCGCATATCGCCTACTCAGAGGTGATCTCTGCCTAACATACAAAGCTATGTCAAACCCAGAGCTGTTGGACATGCTCCACTTAAAGAAATTCCAATCCCTCTGAGCTACACGGTCTAGGGACCTAAACTTGTCACCACAATAAACAGAACGTGCCGGAGGGATAGATTCCTGTCCCAGACATTTCCCATACTCTGGAACAAACTACCTATCTATATCAAACAAAGCTCCTCGTTAGCACTCTTCAAGAAAAATCTTGATGATTGGATGGGAAATAGGAAATTCACCCCGGGGATCACCTCTATGGCTCTGCTCAACAGTGGCACAAGAAAATAATTTTCTTGGGTGGCAAAAGCCAGGGTACCTTTTTGGCTGGGCATGTACAGGTCCCAGGGCTGCTAGCCTTGTACCTACCTATGAACCTATGAAAAATTTCATTGAAGGGGTCTGCCACACATTCACTGTTAATGTTTTTGCAACTGATGTCCATGATACTGAATGGTGTTAATTCAGCAAAGGAGTGTTTTATAGATGCAAAGTAATGTATTTTAACTATCACATGAGCTTCACAGTCGATGTTGTTTGTAAGCTGTTAGCAAGTTGCCCCCTGCTGGGACTGTTCCTATTTGGCATTTACTTCTAATGGAAGGTAAAGGCTAATGTCAAGGGCCTTTGGTTGACCAAGTTCACAGATGACTGCAAACTGGGAGCTATCATGGACTCCCCCATGACAAAAATAGCTTACAAGAGGGTCAAGCACAGAAAGAAATGACTGGTGACTGCAAGCTGGGTGCTGTCATCAATTCCCCTAGTGATGTGGACATCCTCCAAGAGGGTCTCACCCAAACAAATGACTGGTGCCAGAAACATGGCCTCAAACTGAATGCCAAAAAATGCATTATCATCCCTTTTTCGGATGAATGACGTCCCCACAAATTATTACATTGATAATAAGGCACTAAGCAGGCAATCAGTCGTGAGGGACTTGGGCACCCAGGTTGATAGCAAACTGACTTTTGACCACCATATTGCCTCCATTGTGAGGAAAGCTTTTTACATAGCCCACCTCATTAGTAAGGGTATTTTATCCAGGGACAAGGTGGTCATAACATCCCTGTATTCTTCCCTTATAAGACCCATTATTGAGTATAATGCCACTTTTGGCATGTACCTCACAAAGCACGTGCAGCAACTGGAGAGACCACAGAGGTTCCCCACCCAGATAATCCAGGGCCTCAAACATCTACCCTACACAGACAGGCTAAAAGCCTTGTCCCTCTACTCAGTCTCCTACAGACTCCTCAGAGGTGACCTCTGTCTGGCATACAAAGCAATCTCAGACCCCGCTCTGATGGGACTGCTGCATATCTAGCTAACTTCAACACAAACACAGAAACCAAATTCAAAAATAACTCCACAGATGAAGAAACTCAACCCAGGAATCACGAATGTATTGCGACCAAAAATAAGTTAAAATTGTTAAATAACTTTAATAAATAAGAAACAAAAATTGATCAAGCACTTTCGCCTGGTTCATACCAGGCTTTATCAAGATGTCTGCATATCTGCAAGTCAAGCTCCACTCGAGTAGCCTGAATGTGCGACCTCAACCTGGTCTGTGACATCAATAATATCTCATTAAACCTTTTTAAGTGCAACCTGGATAACTGAATGGGGAACAGAAAATACACCCCTGGGATTCCACCTGTGTCCCTGCTTGACAGAAGCATAGGGTGCTGACTTGTTGGAACATGGGCTAAATTCTTTGCTGGGCTTGTAAGAGCATCAGGGCCAATAGCCTAGTAACTTCCTATGATCCTATGGCGCCAAAGTCACAGACTAAAACTCAATGTCAAAAAATACATTATTACACCTTTTGAGAAAACTGCTACCCAGGCTAAGTAATCCATTGGTAAGATGCCGCTAAAGTTGACCCAGTAGTCAGGGATCTAGGAACATATAAGGACAGTAATCTGGCTTGCGACCAACATTGGGCCAAGGTAGTAAGAAAATCATTCTATATCACCCAACTTAAAAGTATGGGGATGGTATCCAGGTCCAAGAAAGTCATAGTGACACTTTATTTGGCCCTTGTCAGACACATCATTGAGTATAATGCCCCGTCAGCATGTACTTGACCAGACAAAAGCAACAGATAGAGTGCCCACAAAGTTTTCTTACTAGTAGAATCCTTGGTGTAAACACAGACATTGTCCTATATGGATCACCTTAAATCCCTATCTCTGTACTTTGTCTCCTACAGGTTACTGAGAGGTGACCTATGCCTGGCATACAAGGCATCCCCGAATCCAGCTCTGATGTACCTTTTGCATATCCACAAAATGAACATCAGAACTACTGTATCCAAGGATTTACATTTTGCTTATGACATAAATAAGACATGTCGGCAAGACAGATATGTGCATTAGATTATCCCTATGCTCTAAATCAGGCTTCCCATCCATGTGAAGCAGAGGCCATTCCTAACCCTATTTAACCGTAACCTAGACCAATGGATGAGAAATAGGAACTTTACCCTGGGTCTGGCCCCCATGACTCTGATAGACAGTGGCAAACAGTAATGTCCAAATTAACATACCACCCCCACACATATAACCTCTAGAAACTTCCTAACCGACATACTCCCTCCTAATAAACGTCCATGGTACATAGGGATACAATTGGGTTAGATTGCATGGCAAGGCTTATAAAGGTCCTGGAGGGCCTTAGCCTAGTATATACCTATGAACTTAAGTATTCTACATTTTGCCTATTTGTTTCACATTATGAAAAGTAGTGTTCCACATTCTGGAGATGGAATGTTGACAGCAATGCTTTTTAAAAATGCATATTTATTCAAAATCTGTTATTCTTTTAATATTTTAAGTAAATTAGAGTAGTATTTAAATGCCCCTGAATTTGGGCCTTTGTCTGCCACCCCAAACACACCAACAATATTTTTGACTTTGGAATTCTTGATGAAAAAGTTGAGAATCATGATTTAAATTAGGTTTAGATCTGTATGTCTTCACATTTTAAAAGTTATCATAATCAGTGGCATGCAGTATAAAAAATGATAACCTCTTATCTCCAGAACCATTAAGTGATAGAGCCCAAAATATTGTATTTATTTATTTTTTATTTCAAAAACGAAGCAGCAAGCAGGCAGGGAAACCAGCAAGAGGACACCAACTCACAATAAGGAGAACAAACCCACCGACAAGCAGCAAAACTACACTCCTTGAAATAAAACTGATTTATTTTAACGTATCACAACTGTAGCAACGTTTTCGTTGTTAAAACAACTTCTTCAGATGCCAACCACTCCTCTCCACAGGCTAAATATACAAAAAGTACTTAATTGATAAATTACATAATTGAACAAGTTAAAGCAGAAGTATACTGACTGAAGATGTTCTTTGCAAAGATGCACATTAAGCGCTAAATAAATATTCACATAAAATTCGAATACTTTCAGTATTGTGTACATCAAAAGATTGTACATATTGTTTGTATACAAAATCAACTCCTACTAAAAATCATATAAAATATAATATAAATTATTATTCATCACATAAAATGTAGCATATACTCATATATATATTACTACATCAAGATAGCTCTTCACAAAAATATATATATATTCAATCATATATAATATGTACAAAAAATAAACTCGCAATATAAATTTTTTAAAGAAACACAATTAATGAACACAATATTGACATCCAAAATTATCATAGTGTACATTTTAAATATAAATTTAAATGTACTACACAAAAACAGTAGAAGTCTATCTACACCTTACAGTTGTTCAGCTTTCAATTTTAAATAAGGAGCAATTGAAATGAAATCATTCAACCCAGGGGGGCTTATTGGACTCCAACAAAATCTGTCAGCATGTTTCTTTGTGGGACAACAATGCAGGCCAATTTCCTCCCCTGTTACACTGTGCAACTGATTCCAAGACAAAAAACTTAAATGTTGCTCCTTCACAGACAATGGTATGCCTATATAATGCATTCGTATTAACTTTTTTTAGAATTTTTGTCACCATTGATGTGGTTGATCTATTTTCAGTGATATTTTCAGTGATACCCCATATGGTTGGGTTAGAATGGATGGAAGAAGCGCTTTGGGCATGTGCAGGTGTTACAAACAATGATGTTCATTTGGTCTTGCATCTATTGGAAATTGTCCTCAAGTATAATTATATTTATTTATCTGGGGAGTACTATCAGCAGATTTCAGGGGTCTCTATGGGAGCCAATTGTGCTCCCATGTATGCAGATATCATTTTGTCAATCTGGGAACAAAAATTTGTTGTACATAGTGAATTTTCCAAGTATTGGATACATTATACTCGATTCCTGGATGACATTTGTATTTTTTGGACTGGGCCGCAATGTCTTATAGATGAATTTATTACCTATCTGCATACTACAACGGAATTTTTACGTTTTACTTACAATGTATCTGCCGATCAGGTTAATTATTTGGATGTTACTCTTAGCAAACAGGGTGAATGGTTCAGCTCTTGTATTTATAGAAAGCCTTCGTTCTCTAATGGGTATCTTCACTATTCAAGCTCACATCCAAAATTTCAAAAAAGATCCATCCTAAAGGAGCAATTTGTGAGAGTGTCCCGTATGACATCAGAAGACCCTAGTTTTTATATTGAGGGGGACAAATTGAAGTCCTTTTTTCTGGATAGAGGGTACCCTGTTGGGTTAATTAATTCTGTTTATGAGGAAGTCAGGCAATTTAGAACAAATAGGTTTGCCCCTATTTTGGGGAAGGTGAAGACGGATATACATGGTGACCAACCTTATAGGTCTATAGATACAATGGGCCCTGACCAGTTGTTCATCACACAATACAGTGAACATGCAGGACAGATCAGGTATATTATTGAAAAAGAATTCCGTGATTTTAGGGAATTCACTGATTTGACCAACTTAAAGGATCTGGCCTGCAAAACTGTATACAGAAAAGGGTTTAATGTCAAGAGGACATTAGAGCAAAGTTCCAGGTTGAGGGGTACCAATATACCGAGGAAAGGGACATTTCGTTGCGGGTGTTGTACGCAATGCAAGTATGTTATGGATCAGGAATGTATATACTTGGAAAGTAGAAACAGGAGATTGTGGTCAAATAATTTTTATAATTGTAACTCTAAGGGCCTAGTGTATCTAGCTGTCTGCCATTCTTGTCAGGCATTTTATGTGGGCAAGACGGAGAGGCAGCTAAGGAGGCGTGTATATGAGCATGTTTATGACATTCTAAAAAAAGTTAATACGAATGCATTATATAGGCATACCATTGTCTGTGAAGGAGCAGCATTTAAGTTTTTTGTCTTGGAATCAGTTGCACAGTGTAACAGGGGAGGAAATTGGCCTGCATTGTTGTCCCACAAAGAAACATGCTGGCAGATTTTGTTGGAGTCCAATAAGCCCCCTGGGTTGAATGATTTCATTTCAATTGCTCCTTATTTAAAATTGAAAGCTGAACAACTGTAAGGTGTAGATAGACTTCTACTATTTTTGTGTAGTACATTTAAATTTATATTTAAAATGTACACTATGAGAATTTTAGATGTCAATATTGTGTTCATTAATTGTGTTTCTTTATGTGTTTTTTTTAAAAATTTATATTGCGAGTTTATTTTTTGTACATATTATATATGATTGAATATATATATATTTTTTGTGAAGAGCTATCTTGATGTAGTAATATATATATATGAGTATATTTATGCTACATTTTATGTGATGAATAATAATTTATATTATATTTTATATGATTTTTAGTAGGAGTTGATTTTGTATACAAACAATATGTACAATCTTTTGATGTACACAATACTGAAAGTATTCGAATTTTATGTGAATATTTATTTAGCGCTTAATGTGCATCTTTGCAAAGAACATCTTCAGTCAGTATACTTCTGCTTTAACTTGTTCAATTATGTAATTTATCAATTAAGTATTTTTTGTATATTTAGCCTGTGGAGAGGAGTGGTTGGCATCTGAAGAAGTTGTTTTAACAACGAAAACGTTGCTACAGTTGTGATACGTTAAAATAAATCAGTTTTATTTCAAGGAGTGTGGTTTTGCTGCTTGTCGGTGGGTTTGTTCTCCTTATTGTGAGTTGGTGTCCTCTTGCTGGTTTCCCTGTCTGCTTGCTGCTTCGTTTTTGGAGTTTTGTTAGTGCTGCAGCATTTCTGGTTTGGTTGGTATTTTTTATTTCACTTTTATTTAACAGTCTGATTGGGTTTAGTCAAAGACTCAAAACAAACTTGTAAAAGGTCACAACCAAATCAAAATAGTTTTGCAATGTAATTGTTGAATATTAGATCAGTAATTTTTATGACAGCATTTTTATGTGGTAATTTGTGTAAAGTATTGTCTCTAAGTGTTCATGAAATGGGAATGTGATTTTTATTAGATTAAAGGTAGAATGGGTGGGTATTTAAATTGTTGTAGTGAATGTGTTCAATTGTTCTGAAGAAGTCCTTATGGTAGGACGAAACCTAGGTTAACATTGTACACATCTACAGACTATTCGTAATAAAGTCAGTTTGGTTACTGTTTCTCAAGTGGAATTTGATTTAGACAAAGACCTCACTTTTCACCAATCAAGACCTGAGAGAAGAGAAAAGCTCTAACATATAGCAATTATTTATATTACAATGCACCAGGATGCACAGAGTAAAAGG
>NW_025052701.1:0-9667 GCF_019279795.1 Protopterus annectens | reverse complement strand
AAATTTAAATTGCGGGGCTGCCAAAAACCCCCAAATAAAAAATTTCACCCCGATGTCATAGAACCCCAAGAAAATTTGGTTGGGAGACATATTAGACCGGTTCCACAACTACATGTCCATGAGCCAGGGGATGGTGGGCGGTTGAGGCACCGGGGCGTATGCCAGCAACAGCAGCAGCTAGTCATCGATACGGCCCCCCCTAGTGCCAGCAGCAGCCCCAGCAATGCTGGGTCTGTGCTGTCACCCCCCAGGAGACCACGCACGGGCTCTGGCCGGGCCCCGACAGGGATCTGTGTCCAGTCAAGAACACCTGCTTCTGATGACAGTCCCCTTGGGTTGGTACTGGATACGGTCGTAGCACCCTGCAAGGCACAGGTACTGTGTCCGTGGCCAGAGACACTGATCTGTATGACCTGGCAGGTACATTTGTGGCTGTCCACAAACACCAGTATATGGCAGCCATGAGGTGGAACTGGGGCATCCATACAAAATGCAATTGACAACACCTAGGGCTCCATACCCCACCCCCTGCATCAACATTGCCCCACCTTCTACTGCTGCCCCTCACCAACACAAAATAAAATGTCAATTGGTGGTACTGACCAGGCATACCAAGTTCACACCCTGTGCATATGATGAAACTGTGCCACCTCCTGCAGTCTGTGAGAAGTGTGCAGGTACAGGTTAACATGTTGCTGATGCACAGGGTGCCCAATAGATGTGTAGTAATAGTATCATGTTTTTAAAAATACTGGGGCTGAATTAATTGTGGGTATATTACAGCATGCCTGAGGGTAAGTGTTTTGTCATGTCTGTTGTCTACACCCATGGTAAGTACCATAGTGTATCATCTGCACATGTTGGCATACTGGTGGTAATGATGTCAACAGAAGGCTAAAAATAGGTAGCACAGGGGGTAAGGTAATGAATGTAGTAAAACAATGATGGTGTAAATTGCAAGTGGCATGTTGCCCACACTGGACTCTGCAATGCAGATGTTTGAGGATGTTGATATGTGTGCAGTACTAACCACTGGTACAGGACACACAGGAGCACCCTACTTTCATGCTCACATCTCATACCATGCTAGACAGCCCCAACACACATAACTAACTGTCACAGGAGAGAGAGTCCCCAAAATGTCAGGGATACTGTGGTGGCAGGCAGGTAGCATACATCCTACTAATATGGAACCACTGAGGGAAAGGGTCAGTGTCTGTTATTTGACATTTTATTATGAGGGCACATGGGTTTCCATCCAGTTATTGTACATCCTGGACATGGTCTGTACAATTGTGTGCACTGAGACTGGACCCTAGCCATCTGACCCTATTTCCATGTACATGTGCATAGCCGCTATTGGCAGTGTTACCTACTGGGAAAAGGTACAGCTTGTTTGTTGTACAATGGACTACATGCAGCCCTGTTTACTGTAGCTTTTTTTCATGCATGTTTGCTTAATTACCCTGGAATACTGATCACACCTGCAATGCATAGTTATAGAGCTTCTGTGGACTCCTAGTGCCATCTGCATAGCACTTTTGTATGTCCATGTCCCACTTGACAGGATGTCACTGTTTGTCCTGTTCAATGTACATTGCCGGGACACAGTGCATATGACTTACCTGGCATGTGTCCATGAGCAGTCATTTTGCTACTGCTAACTAATCACAGGCACTACACCTTAAATATTCATCTTCTGTTGAACTACCTTTCTAGGGACCCTGCACCTGTCCCCCTGGTTTTAGATAAAAGGCTTTTTCCCCAAGTGCCTAGAGAAGGCTCAAATGACAAACCCACCTTCATAGGTATCACAAGGGATAAGAAACTAAGAGTAATGCTCCCCAACCCGGGTCTAAACCTCCAGATGAAAACCCAAAACATTTTCATGGAGAACATCGATATCGCAGTAACAGATGCCTGGTTCAGGCTACTGAGGGGACAAGCACTACCAGGTTTAACCTGGTTGATTTTTTTGGTCCCCAAAGGCCCTTGACCAGGGAAGGTGGTTCAAAAGCCTACCGGGACCTTGCAAAACCCTTCACAACAATCCCCCATTTGGGGCATTCTAGAGAAGCTCACCAGCAAATAAACCCCCTATATTAGATTTGCACAGTGGCTAAAACAAAACCCCAAATGGTTAGAATTGCGGGAGCCATGCCAGTCTCCAAACCATTACGAGTTGTGTCCCACAAGGCTCAGTCCTGGGACCTTTTGTTTGGTATATTTTATTGAGGTGGCCACAGACACTTTGACCAAAATGAAATGCCCAACTGGCCCCCAAAACGCCCTTCCAGCCACAAAGCATTTTCCCAAAAGGGCTTTAAAAACAGACAACCCGGCCGGGCCTTATAACAGTGTTTAGAAAGGTGTGCATCCTGTAGTCTGTTCACCTAGTTGCCAAAAGGGACTTTTCCCCACACACACTAACCCCTCAAAAAACACACACTTCCCAAATTGCAGGATTCAAACCCCACTGGCTATTTATGACACTTGAGACGGACATATTAGCAGGGGGCTGTTTGCATTACTGGGAGGT
Source organism: Protopterus annectens (assembly GCF_019279795.1). Classification (NCBI taxonomy): domain Eukaryota; kingdom Metazoa; phylum Chordata; order Ceratodontiformes; family Protopteridae; genus Protopterus; species Protopterus annectens. The sequence goes on along the minus strand of NW_025052701.1, from coordinate 7,128 downwards.
TTTTTTCTTCTTTATAGGTGCTGACATCATCAGTGTTTAGAAAGGGAATGTGCATCCTGTAGTCTGTTCTCCTAGTTCCCAAAAAGGGACTTTTTAACCACTTACACACCCCCCTCAGAAAAACACACACTTGCCATTTGCAGGATTAAAACCCCCTACCTAACTATGTTATGACACTTGAGATGGACGATTAGCAGAGCGCTATTTGAAACTGGGAGGTTTCCCCTTTTTGCTGTACTTATAGAGTGCTGACATCATCAGTGTTTAAAAAGGGGAATGTGCATCCAGTGTGTTTTCCCAGTTGCCAAAGGACATTTCTCCCACAGACTTACACACACCAACCCCACTCACACATGAGCATTTGTAGGAGTCAAACCCCTCCCTAACTATGTTATGGACGATTAGCAGAGCATGCTATTCACATTACTGGGAAGTCTTTTCTCCTGCTGTACTTATAGGGTGCTGACATCATCGGTGTTTAGAAAGGGAATGTGCATCCTGTGGGAGGCAGACACCAAACACTCTGGCTAAGCTGTCATTCCCTAGGGCAAACAGCCTAGTGTTGACCTCTACACCCATATGTTTAATTGTCAAATGCACATTATTTGTTGCTGATAGACTGTTTGCACATCTTTATTGCCATAGCATTCCCTGTTTGTATGAACAACTTGTGCATCTGTGGAAGATGTTTGCATATGGGAGGGATCCACTATATCACGTATGTCTCTGTAGTCATTTAACTGTGTGCACTGGGCAGACTGCTGTAATGTGGTTGGTTCCTGGAATAACACATAAAAATACCAGATATGTTTGTCCAACTGCTAAACTGAGATTTGGCCTAAGTGTGTGAGCATGCCCAGTTCAGCCTTCCCATGGCATGTTGTCTGACATATGTCTCATTTATCAAAGTGTGTGAGCATGCCCAGTGTGAGCATTCCATATGTTGGACTCTGCAGCCCACCACATTTGTGGATGAGTGTGAACTTCAACAAATATCACCCGTTTATGGTTGTGTTTTGTGTGTCATGTTGTGTAGTTACTGCTTTTGTGTGTGAACACAACAGGATTATACTGTGCCTGCAGTGTTTGCATGGGATACTTTGCATACAGTTGTCAACATCCTTTCACACTGACCTAACACTGTAGTACTGTATAGTGTACTGGTAGTACTTTGACTGTGGTGGACAGTATCCTGGGCTTTAGTGCTATCACTGCTTTACATTTCATAGTGGGCACAACAGCCTGGTTAGGGGCCAGTTGTGTACATCTGACCATGTTGCATTCTGTTCAGATATGAACTACTTAAACCAGGCTTGTCCAACATTGGTAGTGTATTCCACAACATAGGTGTACATTTGCAAACACTAGCGATGTGCCCTAGTCCATGTCTAATGCTAGTTGGAGAGTGTGTTTGTCCTTCAACACACATTGTAAGTGGAGTTTGCCATGACATATGTCATGGTTAGTATACTGTGCCTCTGTCTACCTGTGACAGGGTGATCCCCAGGATAAAGCTACCATCTCCCATCCACTCATCAAGATTCCTATTGAGGAAGATTGATAAGTGACTCTATGGGTAGCCTGTACTGGGGTTCACTCATGGGTGGGGTGGCTTCTGTGTTATGGATCATGCAGTACAGCTTGTCCTATGTAAGTCAGTGCTGGGGTTCAGGTCTCTCATGTGCATAGCTCACTGCCATTCAGATTGTAAAAGGGGCGCATGTTTATTGATACCAGCAACACAGGCAACACATGGCATCTGTGCAAGCTCTTTGATACTCCTGGTGAGGTACTGTTGGGGACTTTACGGTTGATGGAGGTGTCTGCTGAGGTACATCCCACAGGGCTATTGTAGTCAATTGTACCGCTGATGGAGGATGACTGCAGAGCCACAATGACCTCCCTTATCTAGATCTGACAACCTTCATGATTAGGTGGGTATATGGTATGTTTCTGTAAACACTACAGCACATGTTTGTCCAATGCAGGATATCTATCACCTTGTGTCCCCAGGTCTCTCATTACATGTTAACTACATAATGGGTTAACACCTATGTGGTAATTGGTGGGCACTTACTGTATATCCACGGGGGTTTACTATACACTTTTCTGCAATTAGCTTGCTGACATGGCTATGGCACCAGTTGTCTGTTTCTATGTGGCCCTTTGTGGGATGCTTTGTCAGCTGGTGGATCATATTGGTGAGCAGTTTGTCCTCTGCAACCATGTTTGGACACAGTCCTTCCATGTTTGCCTGTACCTATGGGACATATATACCAGACGGGGGAGATCCCAGGACGAAGCCTTGTGGGATGCCAGTTATATCTGGTTTGTAGTCTGACATGGCTGCAGCATGTCTGACCATGTCTGTTCTGTCCTTGGTCTGGTTTGAAACCCCCTCTACTGACATAGGGTTTATATTTAAGCTGGTGAGCTTATCTATAATGAACACGTAGGGTATTGTATAGAAGCCTTTGCAAGGTCCAGCTACGCGGGGGACCACATTGCCCTCATCAATGACCGTAATGACTGTTTCAATTGAGTCAAACATGTTTAGGGGCAGGATCTGCACTTAAGAAAGCCACACTGGGTAGGGCCCGGAGTCAGTAAGTCCCCAATATCTTTATGTCTGTGGTACATGCTGATCCTTTCCATAGCTGTGCAGACCGAGTTTCGCAGGATTCTGGGGTAGTAGTTTTCAGTATCCATTCAGGCAACACCTTTGTTGAGAAGGACCACTGTTGTTGTACACTGCTCTTTGGGTACATATTCTGTGGTAAGGCTGACATTGAGCAGTAGTGTGGTTTGGCATTCCATTCATCTTGGAGTCCATGTTGCACTAAGCCCAGGACACCATCTCATACCATTGCTGCTGTGTGTTTTGCTTTGTAGATGTTGGCTGTTACCTCAGCATCTGCAATGTCAGGGGGCCAGCAGTCTGCGGGGATAGATATTCTGCATTGGGGGGGGGTTTGCACTGCACCTGTCAGGATGTATGTTGGCAATTTGTGTGTTTTTGTGATATTTGTGTGATTCAGAGCATATCTGTGAATTCCCAACATGGTTCCTACCATCAGTTGTGAAAGCCTTGGGATTATCCTTAGTGTCCTGTACAATTTGTATCTTCATAGGTTCATAGGTTCATACTAGGCTATCCACCCCAGGGCATTTGTTAGCCTAACCAGAGTTGTGTGGCTTTGCCACCCCTTTCTATGTGAATATTATGGCCATTTATGATTTGCTTTGCTGTGCCTCTGTCTGGACATGACACAGTGAAGACCCCCAGTGTAACTCTACAATCATCCATCCACTTGGCAAGATTCCTGTTGAAGAGTGTCAGTGAGGGCTCTGCCTAACATGGAGTGGGATTCTGGTCCAGGGTGTGGGGGGCCTCTGGATTATGTATCTGTCCCACCAGCACATCCTATTTCATTATTTGTTGAGGTTGACATCTCTCACTCTCACAGCTCCGATGGATTTGAGTTTTCTGGGGTGGAGCATGTCCATTACTCCTGTGTTGGGCATGGCCTTCTAAAAAGGCATGCAATGCCTCTGTGTAGGCAGTATGTGACTGCATTCAGCTGGGGTGTCTACAGCCAGGCAGCATATGACATATATTTGAGACCCCTTTTTCCTCTTGGTGAGGTACCTTTGAGGTCTTTCTAACTGCTGCAGGTGTCAAAAGGGACATCCCATATGAGGCATTGTACTAGATTATGCGTGTGATTAGAGAACAGTATAGCGGCACAATGACCTCTGTTGATGTAGATGTAAGTCCTTTCCTGATACGGTGTCAAATGTAGACAGTCTTCCTAGCCACATTGGCAATGTGGGTGTCACATAACAGGTTACTGTCCACTTGTGTCCCTAGGTCCCTGGTTACTCCTTCCATACATAATGGTTTACCACCTATGTGGTAATTTGTGGTACCTTGTTTGGTATTTGGTGGGACATTCATACTGTCCAGTGTCTTCAGGATGGCTGGGTGGGGTTTCTGTGTGTGAGAGTGTGGTTTTGGGATGCTACAGACTGTACAGCAGTCTTGCCTACAGTTAGTTGCACATGGGTGGACTCCAATGCCTTGTGCATTGTCAGTTACCTGTGCTGAATATGGATTCTCACCCTCCTTTTATGTTTTGTTCCAGGTTTTGGGGCCATGACACATGATATGTGGTATAACCTGGTAGTGCTGGTGTGCTGTCAAGGGGAGGCTTCACTGCCCGGTTTCTTACTGGGGATGGCCTTGGGAGCATGCATATTGGGGTTTACACATCTGGCATTGGTCAGCATTACCCTTATGTTTCTTTCCACTTATGTTTTCTAGGGTGGTGGGTCAGTCTTTTCAGCCTTGCCTACAAAAGGCTCTATGGAGGTGGCAAAGGCCTTATCCAATATTCAGATGCCCAGGGTAACAGGTGCAAGCCATCCCAAGAACAGCTGCGTGGCTTGTCAAGCATGACATCCCAAGCAGACAGACATTGGGTCCCCCTTGGGAAAGACACCAGTAAGTGTGCCACTTGCTATGACTGATCATTCCTGTTTGTACTGTGGCATTATTCTTGGTAAGGGTAGGATGCTGCAAAGTGAGTGTCATACCGCCTGGGCTACATAATCAGAGAGCTCATCTATGTCTTTTTCATGTAGTCTAGGGGGACATCTCAGGTCATTCACACCAGCATGGACTATGACTGCATCATATTTCTACTTGCTTTGGAGTGACCTGCATACTTCTGTTATGTATATTGTGGCAGCCTGGCAGCTTACTGTACCCCTTTCCTTGTTCAGTCTGGTGTGGGGGCACAGTGTGTTACTATGGAGTCCCTATTTTTAAAGGTGTTGTTTCTCCTTTGGCCTGGTGTTTGGAACATTTTTGGGTTTTTTTTGGGCTATTTTTTTTTTTTGCTGCTTTGGGTCTGTTGGGGCTGTGTTTGTAATTTGGCCTCCAATTTTTTTGTGTTTAGTGTTTGGTTTCATTGTGATAGGTCTTGTGGGCTGGTTTGTGGTGTGTGTGGTTATTCTCCCCCTGATAGTTTTGGGGGCTATTGAGGGGGGGTCCCCCCAGTTTGGTAAAGGTTGCATCCTACATTATTTGTATTTTTGGGTGGGTTGGGGTTTCTGTGTATTGGGGGGGTGTCATTGCCCAGGATTAAGATTCAAATTGTTTTGGGTGGTTGTGGTTTTTGTGGCAGATTTTATTCCATATACTATGTGATTACTTCATTTTTTTGTTTGCTTATCATTAGTAGCTTCCCTTTTTTCATGGTTTGGTTATGGTTGTCCCCCATCCAGATTCCCGTTGGATTTTCGTTTTAATTTAGGATTGATAATCCCGATTCCTGGCAGTGTTCTGGTGGGGTATTACAGGTTCTGGGGTGGCCCAAATTTTAGCCAGGCCTTTTTGGTTCCACACATTTTGGGGGTAAATTTGCTTAACACATGTTTTCCATGTGGTTTTTGGAGGGCTGTTCAGGTTTTTAACCTGTGTTATCTTGGCTGGGTTTTTCCCGGAGCAATAATTTTACTTCCTCCATACCCCGTTGCTGATTTTCACATCCATATGCTTACCCCCCTTTATTCTTTTCCTGGGTTTTGGTTTTGGTTCTAGAACTTTTGTCCACACTTTGGACTAGTATAATGCCCCAGTCTAGCTGGGTATTTTCAGTCACCCAATAAATTGGTTTGGGGGAAATTTAATATTCATTATTCCGATACCAGGGGCAGTTCCTGGTGTTGGGAAGTAGTTTTAGCAGGTTCGGGGGCATTTTTGCCCCTGTTACTTACCATGGGATCCCTGCCTTTTGGTGGTCCCAGGGGGTGGGTTTTCCTTTCAATTCTTCTGTACCCCCCCTTTTTTAGCTTGTTCCCTGTTTTTGGCTGTACAGAAGTAGAGGGTAACCGGTATGGGTGTTGTGAGCCTTGGCTCTTTTTCGGCCAGATATCATTCTCCTACTGGGTGGTTTAGACTGCATGCTCTTGCTGTTTCGCTTTTCCCTTACTTTTCTTATTTCTGATACCTATGGGAAGGGTTTGTGTTTTGAGCCCACCTTTCAGGGCCACTTGGGAACAACACCTTTTCCATTCCCTACGGCCTGCCTATATGGCCCCTCCTGCAGGTGGTGCATTGTCATGCCAGCATGCATCCCGACTCCACATTGGATCCCCTTGACTAACTGCAAATTCAGTAATTTTGCACGACATTCATTTATGTTTTGGGGATGATGCTTGGTGAGGGAGGTGTTAGTAGGGTCCCAGGTGTGCTTATCATGGTGCATTATTAACACATAGATTCACCCCATTGCTGAGGGCTGCCTCTTCGGAAATTACATTCCCGACATGTTTGAGACAGGTTGTGCGTTAGGCATCCCCGTTACTATATAGTGGTCGAGAGGTATATTCCCAGGGCCTACTGGCCATGATGTCTTCGTTGTCTTTGGGAGGGGATCTGGGGACGCCCCTTTGCCCCGGGGCACTCAGGTTTTTCCCCCTCCAGCCTGCCGTGATGGCCTTTGGAAGGTGGGGGTTTCCCGGCCCCGCGGTTGTGATGAAGACATTTATGTAGAAGCACATCCATGCAATTTGGGTACAGATTTGTTTGCAAGGCTCCCCAAATTTAGAAGGAAATTGACACCCAAACACATGCCTATTACATTACTTTTTCCCCCATTTGGGTTTCCCGTTCAGGGTGGGGTTTTGATGGGTGTATAAGGAGTGTAACCTGCATCCCCACTAGGTGTTGGGATTCCCCCGGAAATGTTTACACCCCAAAAGTGTAATATTACTAGGAACCAGCCCAAATTTAATTAGCCCCCAACAATGGGGTTGATAGGGGGAAACCCCTGATTTTTAAGATGGTGGGGCTTTAACGGATTATTGCACCCCTACCCCAGGGGTTTTTTCTGGAAAGACGATATTTTGGGCCCAAAACCCCAGGGGGGGAACAAAAGAACCAATTCAATTAAAATTTCCCCGGAGGGATTTTACCCCCCAAAATTACCCGGGTTTAATATTTTTCCCCCCCGGAGGGGGGGGGCCCCCTGGTAATAATTTTGGGGGGGCCCCCCCGTTCACTAGTTTCCCCCAAAAGGGGGCCTTTGTTACCCAAAGGGGTGGGGGGAAAAAAAAAAAATT